>NW_007732857.1:47521-55725 GCF_000696425.1 Galeopterus variegatus | reverse complement strand
AAGCGAAAAAGGACAGGCATGTGCATAGAGATCACATGGATAGAGAGGAAGCAAAGGAGAAGGAGGGGAGGTACTCGGCATTTTTAAAACAACCAGCTCTGAGGGCCGGCCCGGTGGCGCACTGGATAAGTGCGCCGCTTGGGAAGCGCGACGGCGCTCCCACCCGAGGGTTCGGATCCCACATACAGACCGGTTCCCGCTCACTGGCTGAGCGAGGCGCGGGAGCAACACCGAGGGCTGCGATCCCATTGCCGGACACGGAAAAAGACAAAAAAAAAAAAACAAAAAAACACAACCAGCTCTCTTGGGAACTAACTAACAGAGGAGAACTCACACCCCCAGGGAGAGCATTAATCTATTCATGAGGGATCACCCCATCACCCGAACACCTCCCACTAAGCCCCTCCCCCCCAGCATTGCCACATTGGGGATCAGATTTCATCATGAGTTTGGTAGAGCGAATTACATCCAAACTATAGCAGAGAGGACCTGAAGTAAAAGCAAAGAAAGGTATAACTTGTCATGCATTGATTCCTTTTGAGAAAATTGATTAGATGGGCTGCAATATGGATTTCTGATATGGAGAAAATCTCAAGAAGCAGCGAGAGGACATCTCACATTTCTGCCTGGAACACTGTTTGGACCGATGCGTGTGCATGCACATGCATGTGCCTTGGGCACAAATCTACTGCTTTGTGTGGGGAGACCTGTTGTTCATTTTCCTGTGATTGCAAAATTCTCTTTTGTCATAGTATGTGATGAAAATACTATTCTTATTTGTCAGTTTTCTTTTGATTAGCTTTGTATCTGGGGCTGCAAATTTTCTTTTTGACAATTTTTTTCCGATTATTTTCTCAATAGTGGTTAGAAGTAGAAATGGAAATGCACCAGAAAATGATTTATATGAAAAGAAGTCTTCTCCCTACCCCTAATAATGCACATAAACAAGAAAAATGAAGAACAGCAACTAATTTTCATTGTTTTGGATAGACCGTAGTGCTTTGTTATGCCATTTGGAGGAAGAGTCATGGAAATACATGTAAATGTGTGTCAGGGTGAAAGCCAGCTGGCTGTCTGAAGTGAGTGTTCAGCTTTCTGGAAGGTATAGAGACATTTTCCTGTCATTTTGTTTGGAATTGCCTCACTGCTAGAGAGCATTTCTCTTGCCACAGTGATGCACAACACATTAGAAACACACATTTCTAAGAAACAGATCGTTAGAAAGTGAGTTTATTTGCAATGTTTAAATAAAGAGTGTTTATTATTTGCTGAAAATGTCTGGTTCTTAACTCTTTCCAGTAGAGCAGCCCTGTTTTCCTCAGTCATCATTTAACGCTGAAGGCATGAAGAGAAAAAGAGAGGAAAATGGTTCTGGTTTTGCCCTCTTGCAGTAAACAACTAGAAAACTGGACAGCCATCCGTGAGGCAGTGGTTTTCAGGCAGTGGACAACAGGCAGCTAGGACTGTGACCTTTGAGAAAAGAGAATCACATGAGGGAGACACCTGTTTGCCCTGGTTTTTTGCTTGAGCATGTTCCCTGCCATGGCACAGGGAGGTAAGCCCTACGAGAATAGCATTGAGAGGGCAGATATTGAGTTCAGGGCTGCCGAAGAGGCTGGAATTTGTAGGGCAGGGTACTGGAGAGGGGGGAGCTTACTCAAGGGGTGAGACCTAGCAGAGAGCAGCTCCTATCAGGCTAACAACAGATTGGTGACAACTGGAGGCCATGCATTGTTGAGAGAGACTGAAGTTCTGACTTAGCCAACATGGAGGGACCTTGCTGAGTGCCTTAACCTTTCTATGGAGACATCAGAAAGGCCATATCCTAGGATTAAGGACCATACCTTACAGTAAGGGCCATATGCTAGGACTAAAGACATAACTGAAATAGACCCATCTTAACTAAGTATAAAACCAAGCCTGACAGGATTAAGAGGATCCACCAGTAATTTAGCTGCCACCAGAACCAAACACTTTTTCATTGTCTACCTTATAATACCTGCAAAGAAGCAAGAAAAGGTGACCCATATTCAAAACGAGAAGAAATCAGTCTACATAGATGGTGACTGTAAAACAGTGCTATACCAAATCTTGGTTTCTAGCACCATTCTCCACTGAAAAGAACCAGGGCTTTTTGGAGACATGACTACATCCAGGGCCAAAACAGGGTGGGTACAAGATGAGATCAGAATACTTTTTTTAATGTTAGAAAGTAAGGCAATAAAAGTAGGAAAACTTTTAAAATGATGGAGTATGTCATAAATGAGCCAGCTTGAAGGGACTCCCACTGGCTACGTCTGAGACAGTTTGAGCATCAAAATAATTAAGAACAGGGATAAATGATAGCTACCTGAAAAAGGAGGACTTTGTGTATCCTACATAAATAGATAAGTAGGTGAACAAATACTGTGGAATGCTAAGTAATGAATGCTAACACGGAGGGCATGCTGGAGTTGGAACAGTCAGCATGTTGCAGCCAGCGCAGAACAAAGTTGAGATTAGGCGAACATCCCAATGGATGCTAAATTGACGAGGAAATTTTGGTGAGGGGCAAGATATTGGCAAGGTCCTAAAATGTCTCCCTACAGATTACTTATTAATTGCAAGGGAAAAAATAGTAATTTTTTATTGGAGAAATCAAACAACACCTTGGTTGTGTGATTATAATAGTTTGTTTTTGTGTTGCTATAATAGAATACTTGAGACTGGGTAATTTATAAATAAAAGAGGATTGTGGGACAGCTGCCTCTGGCAGTCTCAGGCTGCTTCTACTCATGGCAGAAGGAGGCAGGGTAGCCAGCAGTTGCAAGGAGACCACATGGTGACTCCTTGTGAAGTAAGAGGAGGGGAGATGCCAGGCTCCTTTTAACAAACAGGTCTACTGGGAGCTAATAGTGTGGGAACCCGCTACTCCCCTCGCCCACCCCACCCCCATTAATCTGTTCATGAGGGATCTGCCCCTGTGACCTGAACAACTCTCAACATTGCCACATTAGGGTTTAGATTTCAACATGAGCTTTGGGGGGGACAGACATATCCAAACTATATCAGTGATCAAAATTAACATCACCAAGCTGGGGCAGATAGACATTCTGTGCCTTCAGATGTGATATCCAGAGAGGAAAACATCACTTCTGTGGTTTTCTGGCTAAGAATGTAAAACCTGAACTGAATCATCAGGAATCACCTGAGCAAACGTCAGGCAAGTCAAAATGGAAATGTTCTATATAATAATGGGGAGAGGCTCATATTCTTCTTGTCAATGTCATAAAAGACAAGGGAAAGCTATTGTATCTCAGGTTAAAGGAAGCTAAAGAGAAATGGCATCTAACTGCAGTATCTGACCCTTTACAGGAACCTGAATGGGAGGAAAAAAGAATGCTATATAGGGCATTATTGGGTGTATTGAATATGGCAGTAAATTAACGTATTACATCAATATTAAATTTACCAAGCTTGATAACTACATTGTGGTTATGTAAAAGAATATCCTTATTCCCAGCAAATAAATTCTAAACTATTTAGAGGTAAAAGGTCATGATGTATGAAACTTATCTCCATCCACATGGCTTAGAAAAAAAATATGTCTGAGTGTGTGTTGAGAGAGTGAACGAATGATTAAAAGGATTAGATGTTGATTGTAGTTAAACCTAGGTAAAGAGTACACAGGTATTCTTTGTACCATTATTATTATACAACTTTTCTGTTAACCTGAAATTATTTCCAAAAAAAAAAGGGGCCTGGCAATTAAAACTGTTACTTAAAGAGGGTATGTGGGGGCCAGCCTGGTGGCTCACTGCTACAGTGCGCTGCTTGGGAGCGCGGCGGCGCTCCCGCCAAGGGTTCGGATCCCACGTACAGACCGGCCGCTCACTGGCTGAGCGAGGTGCGGGCGCAACACTGAGGATTGCGATCCCGTTGCCAGTCCTGGTCTGGTACGGGCGCGACACTGAGGGTTGCGATCTGTTGCTGGTCACGAAAAAAGACAAAAAAAAGAGAGAGAGAGAAAAAAAAAGAGGGTATGTGAAAAAGATATATGTATTTCTTAACTACCTTGGTGTGGATTTTCTACCCTTTGGATTGTCTGTGGCAAATAATCACTAATCCTGCGGCAGTGTCTCTGTCACTTAGCAGGCAAAGCCATTTCTGTATTTGTTGGCTAAGAAAGCATACCTAATGCAAGGAGAAATAATATTGCTGTTGAAGTTGAAACTGTTATGTCATTTGGTGTCATGGAAGAGTTTGGGGTTGCAGAGCTGGGCTCCAATGTCTTCTTTGACACTTACTGGCTGAGTGATCTGGGGAAAGAAAGTTCCCTAACCTTTGGCAACTTTGGCCACTGCTTTTAGAATAATATTTGCCTGTTTTCTAGATCTTAAGGCTCTAATGAGAAAATGCATGTGAAAGCTGTTTGTAAGTAATGATTTCTTTTACAACCATTAAGTTACTATTAATAGTTTTGGTTAAAGATGAAAAATGGCTTAGGCTAGCCACTTGGCTCACTTGGTTAGAGCACCGCGTTACAACATCAAGGTCAAAGGGTTCAGATTCCCCTGCTGGCCACCTGCCAGCCACAGGGGGAAAAAAAAAGGAAAGAAAAATGGCTTAGACTAAGGTAGAGATTTTTCGTAATTCATGTGTCCCGTTTTCCTCTTAAAGGTCAAGTTTTTACTTGATTGGTTATGTGAGAGTTTCTATCCCTAGTAGACCTTTTGGTTTCTTCTGGTTGCCTCTTTTCTTATTTCTTGCCCTTATTATTACAGGCAAAACTTCAGTGACTGAAGGAGTTGTGGACTTTCTGATTTCAAGAACAGTGAAGTTGGATCACAGCAGAGAGTGTATAAAAGACAGCACAGGTAAATCAAAATCAGTGTTTCATCCGTTCTCAAATAACCCATGGGTCTGAAGTTCCCTGTAATTACTCCTGTTTTGTTCTGAGATTGAGTGAGGCTTTGATGGGATAGAGGGAACTTCCAGGCTTTTGTGGTGCCCCAGGGCAAAGTCAGCCAAGGAACGGCCAGTATGGTTTGAGGAAGGTAGGAAAAAGAATTGAAGAGGCCAGCACCCCATTGCAGGAGGCAAACAACATGACCAGATGGTAGAAATGTGTAGAACAAAGGGCACGTGAAACAGTGGCAGTCGGAGTCACTGAAAGTGACAGAAAGGGCCCTGCTGGATCAGAAGTCACATAAACCAGGTAGGAAAGGTTCTTGGAAGGCTTGGGAGTGTCGTTTGGGGTCAGACCTTTTCCTTTAATCTGGAATTGCTTTTGATTGAGGCTTTTGTCCTGAAAGATTATGGTTACTAGGTCTGTCCCCTGAAGTTGAACAGTCTAGGCCAGTCATGCTTAGAGTCAATCTGAGATGAGATAAAGATCTTAACCTAGAACATAAAAGTTAGCTGAACTAAGTGTTTTCAGTGTCATTGCTGATTTTTATTCTGGCACATGATTAATATGTCTGTGTATATGCCCAAACAATATATTGCTTAGTCCTGCTTGTTTTTAAGCTTGGTAAGAATGGTATATTGATGCAGTATTTTGCAACTTGCATTTTTTTTACTCGGTTATGTTGTAAGATTTACTTGTTGCATGTAATGGTAGTAAATTAATTTTTATTGTAAAATAAAATTTTGTTGTAAGACTCTATCACAGTTTATCTGTTGTTCTACTTCCCTCCAATATTTGGTATTTTGTTGCCAAGCTAGTGGGTATAAAATAGTATACCATTGTCATCGTCATCTTAATTTGCACCTTTCTGATTAATAGAGAGATTGAGCATCTTTCTCTTTAATACACTGGGGAACAGAGTTTGTGATTTTAATGTAGATAAATTTTTCATTCTTTTCTTATATGACTAATGTAGTTTGTTTCTAGTTTTTTGTTTTTGTTTTTTGAAATGTAGTCTAACAATTTCTTTTAACTAAGTGCACATGGTCTGTTTTCATTGGTAATCTTCATTCTTTCTTTTGCATTGAAGGTTTTGTTGGTTTGTGTTCTTGCTGAAATTTTTTTCTCTGCTGGTTTGGAAATTATACATTCTATTTCTGTTCTTCTAATGATTACCCTGAAAGTACACTGTGCACACTTAACAGTTTTAAAGTCAATCAAGTATTTAAGGTATTCTAATCCCCTTCTGGAATGATACAAAACTCATAGGACACTTACCTAATGAAGACTTTCTCCTTCTGTAGTTATATGTTCTTTTCAGCATTTCAGTTTGGTTATTTGTTTCACCATACAAATTAGACAATTATTATTGTCTAGAGATAGTATTTGTTTAATTTTGCTTTCTCCTTCTGTAGTTATATGTTCTTTTCAGCATTTCAGTTTGGTTATTTGTTTGTTTCACCATACAAATTAGACAATTATTATTGTCTAGAGATAGTATTTGTTTAATTTTGTATGTTTATCATTTCTTGCTCTTCTTTCTTCCATCCTGTACCTTTCTTCTGGTGAGATTCAAAATTTCCTCTGGTGCTTTTTTCAAAATTTTTCTCCCTGAGAATCTCTTGATGGCAAGTTCTCTCAATTCTGGGTTCTGAAATGTATTCTTAGGTGACATTTATTTTTTCCCAACATTGTGAACACAATGTTCCATTGTCCTATGGCTATTATTTTTGCTGTTGGGACATATTTTAGTTTTTCATTTGCCATTTTTTAGTAGATGATTTCACTTATTCTAAGTTTGCTTGTCCTTGGTGTTCTGCAGTTCTACTACAGTGTGTCTATGTACAGTTTTTTGTTTTTTTATCCTGTTTATATTTGTTGTATTTCATGTATTTGTGGATTCATACCATTCATCAGCTCTGAATATTTCTCAGCTATTAAAGCTTTGAATATTATTGCTTCTTTATTGTCTGTTGTCTCCTTCTGGTTTTGATTATGATGTTAGAACTTCTTTTTTTATTAATCTTTATGTTTTTGAATTTCTGTTTGTTATTTTCTTTCTGTTTTTTTTTTCTCTGCTTTATTCTAGGTAATGTCTTAAGATTTAACTTCCAGTTTAATAATTTTCTCTTCTGCTATGTTGAATCATCTGTGTAACCCATCCATTGAGTTTTTAATTTTGATGTTTATATTTTTTCATTTCTACAAGATTTTTTTTTTTTTTGCTTCAAATCTGCCTGAAGCTGGCTGGTTAGCTCAGTTGGTTAGAACATAGCCTTGTAACATCAAGGTCAAGTGTTCTGATCTCTGTATTTGGCCAGTGCTTTAAAAAAAAAAAATCTGCCTGAATATTTTTTGATGGTCTCTTTTTGCTTGCTCACATTTTTACTCCATCTTTCATATCTTTAAACAACGCCAGACAGAGTTATTTCAGATCCTTTATTTGATAATGCCAGTATCTGAAATTCTTTGTGGTCTAAATCTGTGTTTGTGCTTCTTTCCTCACGTGCATGATGAGTTTTGGCTAATATTACTTGATAATATGTCTTGAAATCTTGAGGTATTACTTCCTGAGATTTGTGTTTCTTTGTATTAGGAGCCAGGTGGACACCACAGACCCAGGACCACTTTTATTTCCTTGGGGATCCTGTTTTCAGGTTGGGCTTTCCCTACCTTGGTGAAAGCTGGAGGTCTAGAGGCCCCATCCCATTGCTGGTATTCGTAATTGCCATCAGGGCAACTTCAGCTTTCTTCTTGCTCACTCCTCAGTGCTCTTTGCTCATATTTCAGTGTACTCTTCCTGCCATATCCTCATGGGAATTTCTTTTTAAAAAGTATTTAAAAAAATAATTTATGTAGCATCTAATTATAGTATAGCAGAAGGGCCTTGCAAATATCTAATCTACTATAATTCTTGAATTAGTACTCAGTGATTTTTTATAATCAGTTTTCTGTACATACCCTTTATCAACTTTCTTAAACCCTTTGAACTTTCACCTAAGGATAAAGAAAATATTGAAATAGTGATCTCTTTGAAAGCTAGTTAAACCACATCTGTGCTCATATCACATGCTGTATTACACTTTTTTTTTTTTTCCCTTATCAGAGCTTTATTTCTCTTCTGTTGTTTCAGTCTCAGAGTACATCCTGCACAGTGCTGTATTAGGGTGGCATACAAAAGCATCCATTTCACTCCCCAACTCTGTTAACTGTTCTAGTGAAGACACACAAGGATAATGGTCTTTTAACATATCTGGCAGTTGAGAAGTCTTCTCTTGAAGACGTTGAGAACGTCTCACTGGTGTTAGAAACTTCA
>NW_007732857.1:39695-47388 GCF_000696425.1 Galeopterus variegatus | reverse complement strand
TGAATTGGTTAATTTATTAGAAGGTTTTAAAGAAATACAATTTTTTCCCACCGTTGTATTATTTTTGCTCCCCGTAGGTCTATGGACATTTTCTTTATCAGCCATTTTTGTTTTAAGTTTCAGAACTTTTGTCCCTTTTTGGACCTGGTCCTCAGACGTCACCACTCTCTGGCCACTACTAGATAATATCTGATTTTCCTGTCTGTATGCAAAAGAAGTTCCTCTTCTCAATAGATTTTCCTTGATTTTTTGTCTTCTTTGCTCTCTGAACACGGACTGGGCCCTCTGACTCGGGGGCAGCTGCAGGTCTCGGGTCATGGTAGGAGTGCTCATCGCAGCCTGCGGTCAGGGGAAGCGTCTCCGCTTTGAGTGCTGTATTACACTTTTGCCCCATTTCTTTTTCTACTTAATCCATTGAATATTTACTCCTTTGGAAATTGGAATTACTACTCTCAGAATAAAACATTAGAACAGAGTACTTATTCAGCATCAATTTATTTTGCCTCCCAATCTATTTTCTGTCAAAGTGTCATTTTTCTTTCTGGTTTTGTTTGTTTTTTTGGCGGCTGGCTGGTGCAGATATCTGAACCCTTGGCTTTGGTGTTATCAGCACCATACTCTCCAAATGAGCTAACTGGCCAGCCCTGTCATTTTTCTTTCTATCCAGAATCCTAGATATAAAAGATTCAGTTGTGGATCTCTGCCTGTGGATGCCTTTCTTCCTCACATTGAGTGTAGAAAATAGATATTTGCTGTTGTGAATTAGAAGTGTTATCTCTGTAAGCTCCATGTTCATACATTCTGCATCCCTTTAATATGCATAGAAAAGTAGCATGACATTTTTGGTCTATAAAATGTTAAGTTGCCTTGGGCTTTGGCACATAAAACAAATTATTTCAAAATGGATGTCAAGTGAAGTTGCTGATTTAATAGTTTTTTATTCATTCTGCTGTAGTATTATCATCTGTAGGCAACTATGCCTTTTTAGAGGCTACACAGATCTGACAGGTGTATGTGGGTGGATTTTGTGATGAAAGTGATATGTTCAGCATGTCTCTAATCTGCAGTCTTTATGCTTTGTAGGTTACAGGTAGGATTATTATAATACTAGTGTAGTCATATAAAAGGCAGGCACTGGAAACATTCCTAGCAAATGCCAAGCTCTGTGACTAGAGATTCTCTGAAGACTTGCCTGGTATTGGCCTGATATTTCCATGTAGAAAATATAAATATCAGAAAATTCCGTGGCTTTTTCTCCCTTGGATAGCAAATTCTGAGTAGTAACTTACATGTGTGTCTTCATATTCTTGGGTTTTTTTGGCTGTCAGCTCAGGCACTACTGCTGGTTTTTGTTTTCCAAATAGTTGGGTTAGCTGAGCACTCCAGAAGGTGAAGCTGGGGAAAGCAATGAAGTAGAACTGGGAAAGTTGGCCAGGGATGGCCAGCGCATCCTGAGAGCCCTGCCCAGCCTTCAGGGCCAGGGGAGCCATCATTCACTGCTTGGGCAGTGGTGGGTTGGGGTGGGGTGTGAGGAATTTAATTGCCACTGCTCGGGGTTCTGTTGGCCTGGGCCGGGCAATTCATTTAGCAGAGCAGTAACTGGCCCTTTGAGCTTTTACTGTAAATGTGTCCCTTTGAAGGTTGCGATTTGGATCATTAGCATGATTTTAACAGAGTTCACCTGAGTGTAGTTTCTTTCCAACTGTGAAGTTGTGACTTAGGTCATATCCAAACGATGCAGAGACAGCCCAAGAATTCAGTCTTTCATGTTCATGTAAGTTAGGGTGTAAGAACTGGGGCTGGATAGTCATTGTCAAGACGAGTGCCGTGGGTCTGCTTTTGTCTCCAGGCCCCATCATGTGACCCAGAACAGTGCCTTGCTGAGCCTGCTTCCTGTGCCTCCCGAGCTTTAGTCATAATCATGTTCCTGAGGAGTGAGAACGGTTACTCATCTCTCCCTGCCTTGGCACTGGAACACTTGGCCATTCGCAATGTTTTGTTCCTTTTTTACAAGTAATAATAAATTAGTATATTTCTAAATATGGTTTTGAAAAGTCAGGATTAAACACCTTCCTCTCCAACTTCTTCCCTTCTTGCTCACCAAGTTCACATCTGAATGCTAGTTGTCATCGTATTCTGTATTTGATGCCTGCAAAATGCCCACAGAACAATTTTTACTTGTCCTTGCTAAAGTCATGGTGTTAAGGGGTTGGCAGTCTGGCACAGAGGGAGCCATACTAGGTTCATTGGTAGCCAGACTACTGGGTTCAAGTTCAAGTTCTACTCACAGCCTGTATGACTTTGGTTAATTACTTAGCTTTTCTGAGCTTTACTTTTCCCACCTAATAACTCTTATTCTGTTCATATACTAGAGCAGTGGTTCTCAAACATTTTGGTTTTTAGGACCCCGTTTTGAGCTTTGCTTATATGGATTATATATAGCATATATAGCAGAGAGCAGAATAATGGCCCCAAAGATGTTCACGTCCTAATCCCCAGAACCTATGAATACGTAACCTCACATGGCAGAAGAAACTATAGATGTGATTAAGATAAAGGATCTTGAGATGGGGAGATTATCCTGAGTTATTCAAGTAGGCCCAGTATAATCATAAGAGTCCTTTTAAGAAGGAGGCAGGAGGGTCAGAGTCTGAGAAGGAGATAGGAGAATTGAAGCAGAGGTTAAGGTGATGCTGTTGCTGGAAGGTGGACCAGATGCCAGGGAGTTCTGCAAGTGCCATAGTTTCCCCTAGAGTCTCAAAGAGGAAACCAGCCCAGCGTGTACCTTGATTTTAGCCCTGTGAGACCCCTTTTTGGACTTCTGCCCTCCAGAACTATAACATAATAAATTTGTGTTATTTTTAAGCCACCAAATATGTAGTAATTTATTACAGTAGCTATAGGAAACTAATACAAATATTTTCCATATTAGCAATTGAGACATTTTAAAATATTAATTTATTTAAGAATAATAATAAGCCCTTTGCAGGTTAGCATAAATTCCTTGTTTAAATGAAAAATAATTATTTCCCAACTGTAGTGAGAAGACTACTGCTGCTTTACATTTTTGTTAATCTCTTTAATGTCTGGCTAAATAGAAGTCAGCTAGATTCTCCTATCTAATTCTGCCATCAGTCTGTTGTGGTATCATGTGTGATGTAGTCTCTGAAAAACTCCACTGTACACTCATGAGAAAATGAGCATTGAAAAGGCAAACAACGTCTTAGTATTATTATGAAAATAGTTTGGCCTCATGGACTACCTAAAAGGGTGTTGGGGACTCCCAGAACACATTTTGAGAACTGCTGGGGTAAAGCTAGCCCCATGGCCACACCTGGCTGCGGAAGAGTCTGGGAACTGTGCTTCTTATTCCAGGTAGCAGTTTAAAAACTGGGGGGTTCTGTTACTAAGGAAGAAAGTGAGAATCGATGTGAAGGCACATTTAGCAGTCTCAAAGACGTGTATCAAGGTTTGATACGAATATTAAGTATCATCAAAATCATGTTAGTTTTCCTTCTCTTGCCCTTGCTATGAAAAATGGGTATTCCATTTAGACTGAATCCTTTAGAAATAATCTATGAC
The DNA here is from genome assembly GCF_000696425.1 of Galeopterus variegatus. Lineage (NCBI taxonomy): Eukaryota > Metazoa > Chordata > Mammalia > Dermoptera > Cynocephalidae > Galeopterus > Galeopterus variegatus. The sequence continues at coordinate 43,806 of NW_007732857.1, read as the reverse complement.
AAAACACAATGGCCAGTAGGAAGAGGCATAATTGCAGTGAATTGTATTTTTAGCAATCGTAGATAGATTACATAAAATATCTTTTGTTTGGTGCTCACAGGCAGCTTTTTGATGTCTCGTTTGGGTCTTTTGAACTTAATATCCTTCCTTTCCTTGGGTAGGAGGAAAGTTGGAATTGAGAAGAGATTTAGGACTCAGCTTTGATTCATACTTATTCTTCATGGGTTTGAAAATACATGGGGTGTGACGTTTCCTCTAGGGTCAGTTTGTAAACAGTTGATTCTGTTTCCTGGCAGCGTTCTGTTGTTGAAGAATAACCTAGTTCCAGTTTCTGATGTGAAACAGCAGTTAGGAATATTTGTGCTAAATAAAGTATCTTGCATTTTTAAAAATTGTATATAAATAAAACAGTTTGGGCTTCAATGGCTTAACTTTGAGCTTAATAAGGCTTAATGCTGATTTCATTAATTGATGAATATGTGCTTAATGCATTTTTAGTGCTATCCCCATTTTTAAATCAATTATTATAATACCTTTTGAGTGAATGAGGGCTTGGGAGGTATTTAACCTCCGATATATGACCTTGAGCTGTTATTTCAACCTCTGGGTTGGAAGAAACCTTTGTACCATTGACAGCATAGATTGTCCATTTCGTAACTGAAGTGTCTGGGAAGGGCAGTTTGGGCTTGGGATGGGGGTAGAGAGGGAAGTCGAAGGTAATTTTGGAGACTGAAACACTTGTTGGGAGAAGGGGTACTTGCTTGGGAGCCACAGCTAGGGTCCTTCATGTGGCCAGAGGGCTGCACCACTGTCTGGTGACCTTTCCAAACTGGAGCTGAGAGGGACAGTTTTACTCATTTTGCTGTTTTTCCCAGAGGGCACTGAAAACCATCTTGCAGTTGCCAGTTTCTGTTTTACCTCGTGGTGTGCCATGTTACCAGGAAGTGGGGTCCTTCTTGGCTGAAACCCTAGTTATGACAGAGAGTGGAAGCAATTTGATGTAACTTGAACTTGTGTGACCTTCTGGTACTTAACACTTTGCATCTCAGAAGCTCAGTATTTTTAGTAAGTAGCACCGTAGCGGTAGTATTTATTATCGATATTTGGGCACAATACAGAAATTATAAGTGAAACTGGTGGAAAGGTGTCCCCATTTTGTTTTGGGGTATATTTCAGATCATTGCCTGGGAGCTCTCGGGCTGCTGTCCTCAAGATTTGCTAGATGTCCCAGCAGAGGAGAGCACCTAGCTGGTGTGGCTGGCTGCGGTGCCCTCCCCTCTCCTTCCCAGATGTCCATCTATCACCCTGGGCTGCTGCAGGGTGTCAGAGGTTAAGGTGCCAGTTGAGAGAAAGTCCTACTTAAAAGCCATGTGGTGATTGATTGCAACAGCTAATGGTTTTGTAAACATGGGCTGGAGTGATTTTCTGATATTTTAATATTTAGACTGCAAAACAATTAGTGTTTTGATTTGGGAATTCTTGCATTTACTGATGAGTAAATATAAATAGTTTCTGTGTGTGGAGGCTCAACTAGGGCTGGGCCAGGAGCTCATAGCTGAGAGCCAACCTCACAGGCTGTTACAGAGGCCCCCAGAGGGTATTGGATGTGGTTTGTGACAGTTTAGGGAAGATTAGGGCCTCTCTCAAAAGAGGAATGCATAACTAACTAGCTGTTTTCTACAAGTTTTTTCCCCCTGCTTATTTCTTACTGATTTCCTGGCTGACTCCCATAGCAGCTGTTGCAAATCCTTGCTTTTTCTTGAGCTCCTGGTCTCCCCCAGCTCAACTCTTGGCAAATGTTATATTAAATTTTTCCTTTTTTTTTGGCTGCTGTACAGGGATCCAAACCCTTGGCCTTGGGATTGTAACATCGAGCTCTAACGAGCAGAGCTAACCGGCCAGCCAGCCCTTTGGCAAAAGTTTTAGAAGCGAAGTCATGGAGACGGAGTTCACCCTTTCCCTCCTCTCCTCTCCACTTAAGAGTATATCTGCTTTTCCCCAGCAAGTGACAAGCTGGTCTGGCCCTGAGCTTTGTCATGTATGGGCAAGTCTTGTTTCCTGCTCCCTTGCACCATCTCCTTGATGTCACTCCGAGACATCTTGGTGTCTTTCCTATTAAGACCCATCTCTCTCATGGTCTACTCCCTCACAGCCCTCCTGCAGACTTTGTAATCTGGTAGTCACATTTTGTATGTTCACACATTTATTGACCACCAACTGTGTGCATAGGAGCTGGGGGTGCAGATGCCAGGAGACAGAGAGATGAATTGGGTTATTGGTTTGGAACAAGGAGAGACACACAGGAACAAATAGGATTAGAGATTAATAACAAAAATATGTACAGGCTAGAAGGGGAGATGGTGCAATTCTGCTTTGAAAGATGTTATAAAGTAGGTCCCTCAGACAAGAGGAGAGGGTCATGCCAGACATTAGCCAAAAGCCAGTGCTGGGATACTGTATTCCCCCTCTCTGATGGGATTTCACAGTGACTGATCTAGGGCAGAGAGAGGCCTCTGTAACTATGGATCTCTAATGGAGTTTGGCTCACTGTAACAGGTGGTTGGAAAGAACTTTTTTGGGTATCTATAGGCATGTGGGTACCCCTAAGGTAACATCATGTGTCTAATTGCCAATTCTATGTACCTTTTGGGCCAGGCTTTGACCTAAAGAGAAGATAAGTAGTTTTTGGTGAAGTTCTTAAGTCCTGGAGAGCTTCCTTGTGTTCTGCTCTAAGAACTTGTTGGTTCATACCTATACTCAATGGCTCAGTTGCTTGGATGCTTTGTTCCTATGGACGGCCTTAAATACTGAGTCTGAGGATGGGGCTCCATTACAAGGACCTCCCTCTCTGTCTTAACCAGGTTGTGTTTTAACCTTTCATTGCATCTAGTACTTGTCACAATTTGTAAGTGTGTGTGTGTGTGTGTTTGTGTTCATGCCTCCCATTCTAAGTTCTTTTAAAGGCAGGAACTACTGTTCTCTTGTTCACCGTTTTATCCACACTGCTTATACTGGACTTGACATATAATAAAGAAAGAATGAACAGGACAGATAACCCATCCTGAAAAGTGAACTTCTCTGTCAACTGTGGTTTGCATATAGCAGCCTAAGAATAAATAATTGGCTTTTAATTTGGTCAGGGAGAAAGGGCAAAAGAAAATCATCCTCATTCACCAAATTCCTTCCAGCAGATGGTGTTTATAATACCAAAAAGGTCTTTCCAACATATAATGTACTTTGATGGAACAGATTTATATTTTGTATTTTGATTGTGGTAGTTGTTATATAAATCTATACATACAATAGGATTTTATAGAACCATGTGCAAAAAAAAACAACATGTAAAAACTAGTGAAATCTGAACAAGGTCTGTAGTATTGTCCCCAATGTCAAGTTCCTGCTTTTGATAATTCTATTGTGATTATGTAAGATATGGGAGGAAGCTGGGTGAAGGATACATGGGAACTCACTAGTTTTTGCAACTTCTGTGTGAGTCTAGAATTATTTCAGAAGTTTAAAAAAATCACAGTGAGATACTATTATACACATATTTAAATGACTAAAAAACAGACAAAACGAAAATGGATAATAGCAAGTCCTGACAAAGATGCAGAGCAGCTAGAACTCCCTTACATTGCTGGTGGGAATGTGGAATGGTATAGCCACTTTGGAAAACAGGTAGATAGTTTCTTATAAGGATAAACATATATTTGCCGTATAAGCCAGCAATTCTACTCCTAGTTATTTATCCAAGAGAAACAAAAGCCTCTCTTCACACACAAAAACCTGTAGGCTAATATTTCTAACAGCTTTATTCATAACTTCCCAAACTGGAAAAAACTCAAGGGTCCTTGAAGTAGTGAATGAATAAACAAATTGGTATGTCTATCGGTGAAATACTACTCATCATAACAAAGAACAACACAACTGTTTGGATGGATCTCACATGCATTGTGTTATGTGAAAGGAGCCAAACTCAAAAGAGTACATGCTGTATGATTCCATTTAAATAACTTTCTGGAAAAGGCAAAAGTATAGGGTCAGAAAACAGATTGTGATTGCCAGGAGCTATGATGTGGGGAGACGATTGACTAGGGAATTAGGGAACTTT
>NW_007732857.1:33781-38695 GCF_000696425.1 Galeopterus variegatus | reverse complement strand
TGAGATACTATTATACACATATTTAAATGACTAAAAAACAGACAAAACGAAAATGGATAATAGCAAGTCCTGACAAAGATGCAGAGCAGCTAGAACTCTCTTACATTGCTGGTGGGAATGTGGAATGGTATAGCCACTTTGGAAAACAGGTAGATAGTTTCTTATAAGGATAAACATATATTTGCCGTATAAGCCAGCAATTCTACTCCTAGTTATTTATCCAAGAGAAACAAAAGCCTCTCTTCACACACAAAAACCTGTAGGCTAATATTTCTAACAGCTTTATTCATAACTTCCCAAACTGGAAAAAACTCAAGGGTCCTTGAAGTAGTGAATGAATAAACAAATTGGTATGTCTATCGGTGAAATACTACTCATCATAACAAAGAACAACACAACTGTTTGGATGGATCTCACATGCATTGTGTTATGTGAAAGGAGCCAAACTCAAAAGAGTACATGCTGTATGATTCCATTTAAATAACTTTCTGGAAAAGGCAAAAGTATAGGGTCAGAAAACAGATTGTGATTGCCAGGAGCTATGATGTGGGGAGACGATTGACTAGGGAATTAGGGAACTTTTGGGGATAAATGAAATGTTCTATACTTTGATTGTGGTGGTGATTACATGACTAATGTGTTTGTCAAAATTCATGGAACTGTACGTAATAAGGGTGGATCATTGTATATAAATTATACTTCACTAAATTGGACTTTAAAATTAAAACAACAGCAACAAAAATCAATAATGAATAATGTTCTTTGGCTTAATAACCATGAAGAGTTCAGTATGTCTGCCACTTGTGTGTGATTAGATAAGGATTTGTTAAGTCATCAGTTATACAGGATGATGCCTCATTCGAACACAAGCGTGCAGCCCCTTCAGCACTGTGTTCCCTAACTGGGCAATGCAAATAACTATTATTGTAGAAGTAGATGCTGTAATGATCTTCGTTAAACCGAAAACTGCTGGGCAATTAAAACAAAAGCTGCTGGCTTTCGCTTTAGCACGTGCAGCCTTTAGTATATGAACATTTAATTAAATCTCACTCTATCTCCTCTCCCAGTTCCTTTGCCATTAAAAGAGTCATTATTAGAACCAAGCTGAATTGTCAGATCGTTTTTTACCTCAGTCATAACAATTGTGGTGTGTGTGTGTGTGTGTGTTTCCTAGAATAGATTATAAAATGTCCTATTGGAAAAACCAACATGCTTGATTTGATGGGAGGAGGAAGGGCTAATTTCATCACTATAGTCAATAGTCTAGTTTAAATATAACTCACAAATGTTTATAGCAGGAACTGGAGGATTCAGACTGGAAATCTGAAGCCCTGGAGCTCTTAAGCTGTGTCTCTTGATAATCAACATTCTTTGTAAATCAAAATCAAGATTTTTTTATTTTGAAAGATTTAAACTCCAAATTCTTGGCTGTGATTTGTGGGGTTTAAGGATATAACTTCTCCTTTTATGGAACAGATACCTGCATAATACATGTAAGATTATAACAGTCTTTCCCCAACAGGAGAATCCTTGTTAATTTAAAACTGGTATTTACTAAATTGGTTTGAATATAATGCTATCCAGTAGTCAATTCAGTCAAGCAAACATTTGTTTATTATTAACCACCTGCCATGCCTATTATGAGGTGTGGGGTTTACACAGGCAAATAGCCTCAAAGCCCTGTTTTTAAGTAGTTCTCCGTCCAACAGCGTGGACCTAATAATCATGCACAGCCAGCTGAAATTCAGTGACGGGGAGAGCTCTAAAGAAGAAGCATCTGTAAGGTGACACTGAGTTGGGCCTTGACGTGTAAGTAGGATTTTGTCTGGTGTGGAAGAGAGAGCCTGGGTTTTTCAGGCAGAGAGAGCTGAGTGATATGTGAAAGCTCTTGTCATTGAGGAATCATGACATAGAGGAAGGGCGAAAAGCTTCTTTCCTCCCTCCCCCAACTAAATAAGTGATAAAATGAGAGCAATATACACTATACGGTAAAGATTCAGACTATCTGGAAACATTTAAAATTATAAGTAATTCACTTCTCCTTGTCCTCTGTATTATTTTCTATTGCTGGTTTAACTAATTACCTACCACAAAGTGCTGTAAAACAACACAAATTTATTGTCTTATGCTTCGGTAGGTCAGAAGCCTGACATGGGTCTCAGTGGGCCAAAATCAACGTGTCACAAGCTTTAGGGAGAATCTGTTTCCTTGCTTTTTCTAGTTTTGAGAGGCTGCCAGGATTCTTTGGCTCGTGGCCCCTTCCTCCATCTTTCCCTATCTTCTGTAGTCAAATCCAGGGAAGATTCTCTGATTTTAAGGATCCATGTGATTAGATTGGGCCCACCAGGATACTCTCTCCATCTCAAGATCCTTAATTCTCCCGTCTTAAGATCCTCAAAGCCCCTTTTGCCACATAAAGCAATATACACATGTACTTTTAAAAGTTCACGGGGAAAAAAAAGCTCATGGAAAGATTGTATTTTTTAATTCTATTTTTCCACAAACTTTTTGAGGTATCCTCATATTTGCAGGTTCTGGGATTTAGGGTGTGGACGTGGGGGTGGTTATTCTGCCTACCACAGTCTTGTACCCTTATTCCTCAATTTTTTCTCCCTACTAATAAACTGTTTGGACAACTAGCCTAGCTTATATATAGTTTTTGAAAAATTTTTAATATACATTTGATTATATACTATGTGAAGTTTTGTTCTTTAATACTCTTTCCTTTTATTAGCACCCACTGAATTACCTCTTTCATCTGAAGTGCTGTAATAGTTTAGTCATTAGCGGGTGTTACTTTTCTCAATAAAGGTCACAAACAATGCTGGAGTGACCCTCATTGGATGTATATGTTGACATACTTTTCCACACATGTCCTTAGGGCTGGAATAAGAGGATATGCACATTGTTATTTTATTTTATTTTTTTAATACTTATTGAATCAAAATCGATTATACATATTTTGGGGGTTGAACATTGAGATGTTGATTAAATCAGTATTACTAGCATATATATTGTTACAAATCGTAATTATTCTTTATGCCCCTTGTCCAACCTCTCCCCTCCCCCCTCTATTTGCCCTAGATTTCTTCTCTCCTTCTGAAAGAATCATGGTTACTCTGTTAACTTGTTGCCTAGATGATCTGTCCAATGCTGAGAGATGTGAGCAGGTCCCCCAATATTATCATAGAGCAGATGCTTCTTCTGTCACTCTGAAATGGGCTTGTGGAGAGAGACATCCTCTTCTTTTCTTTGTCTCTGCTGGTGACCCTTCTTGTGTGAATGCACTACTCCAGTGGTTGGCGGACCATCTGCGTGGTGGCTGTGGTGCCTAGCTGCTTTTGCAGCAGCCATGGTTATTGTGGTGGCTGTGGTGGGCCACTCACGTGGAGGTGCTGTTTTTGGCATGCTCCTTGGCACTGGAAGTATGCCTGGTTGTGGGGTGTGTTTGGTCCCCTTCTCCATGCCTCTGGTCCCTGGGCAGAGCCCAAGGCATTGGCGCCACGTGTCTGGTTGTGGGAGAGGGGTCCAGTCCCCAACTCCATACCCTGGGTCCCTGGGTGGGCCCCAGGGCGCTAGCTCAGTGTGCCTGGTTGTGGGAGGGTGGTCCGGTCCCCTTCTCCATGCCCTGGGTTACTGGGCAGGGCCCAGGTGCTGGCGTGGTGTGCCTGGTTGTGGGAGGGTGGTCCAGTCCCCGACTGCATACCCTGGGTCCCTGGGTGGGCCTCAAGGCGCTGGCTCAGTGTGCCTGGTGGTGGGAGGGTGGTCCGGTCCCCTTCTCCATGCCCTGGGTCACTGGGCAGGGCCTAGGTGCTGGCGTGGTGTGCCTGATTGTGGGAGAGCGGTCCAGTCCCCTTCTCCATGCCTCAGGTCCCTGGGTAGGCCCTGAAGTGCTGGCTCAATGTGCCTGGTTGTAGGAGAGAGGACCATTCCCCTTCTCCTTGCCTCGGGTCCCCGGGCAGGCCCCAAGGTGCTGGCATGGTGTGCCTGGTTGTGGGAGGGTGGTCTGGTCCCCTTCTGCATGCCCCGGGATCGATATGCACATTGTTAATTTTGAGAGAAGAATTTGAGAATTTAAAAAAGGGGAAAGTAATGCTTCATACTGAAAAAAAGAAGTTCTGCAAATGTATTAGATTGTGGGAGAGAGGTCCAGTCCCCTTCTCCATGCCTCAGGTCCCTGGGTAGGCCCTGAAGTGCTGGCTCAATGTGCCTGGTTGTAGGAGAGAGGACCATTCCCCTTCTCCTTGCCTCGGGTCCCCGGGCAGGCCCCAAGGTGCTGGCATGGTGTGCCTGGTTGTGGGAGGGTGGTCTGGTCCCCTTCTGCATGCCCCGGGATCGATATGCACATTGTTAATTTTGAGAGAAGAATTTGAGAATTTAAAAAAGGGGAAAGTAATGCTTCATACTGAAAAAAAGAAGTTCTACAAATGTATTGAAGATGGAAGCGAGCATCAATTGGGGGCTAAGTATTTGCCGTACACTGTGCTTCAGGAATGGTTTTGTGTTCCTCACGGCGTTTCACTGTGATATCAAGAGAGATGTCAATCCCAAAGTATTGATGAGGAAAGTGAGTAGTAGAAACTTGAGCCACTAGCCCCAGGTCATAGCTCTAGGACTGAGTCCAGGGCAGGCTGGCACTTGTTTTCCACTACATCCCGTGGTGGAGACCCCATAAATTTCTGTCCCCTACATCTCAGTCCTCAAGTGTGGTTGCTTACCTGGATGGTGAATGTTTTAATACTTTTAGGTCTTTTAGCTCTTTAAATGTTTGTAGCACTCTTATGTTGTAAAGCTAGGGCTTAGAGACCCCTCGAGTCTGTTGCACAGATTGGGTTACAAACCCTCCACATGCAGGTCTGAGAGCTAGGTAGTAAAAAAAAAAAAAGGTCCTGGGAGCTGTGGGTATAGAAAAAT
>NW_007732857.1:32447-33368 GCF_000696425.1 Galeopterus variegatus | reverse complement strand
AAAAAAAAATAACATCACAGAATGAGTGACTGTAGTTTTAAATAGACTGTTGCTGTCATACAGCACCCTTGGGGGACCCATGTGTTGCCTAAAACCTGCTGTGGCTGGGGGCTCTGTCTGAATGGCTGATGCTGGTGGGAGTGGGGTGGGTCCACCCTTAGCAGACACTCTCTGAGTCACCCTGATGGGATCTGTTGTTGGGTAGTAAGTGGACTTCATCCTGTCTCAGGCTGCTCTCGGGCTTCCTGTAATAAGGGGAACCGCTGGTTAGAAGTTCTCCTGGGAGTTGCTACTCCAGCGTGTTAGTGTATTGGGGTTTGAAGCCCCAGAGGATGGCAGGAGGCCATTTAGGAGTTCTGCATGAGAGCTTCACATCACCAAGTGATGTGATGTTAGCATGTAATTGCTAACTTAGTCTGGTGTGGCTGGTCCCGTGGTGGCTGGTAAGTGGTATTATGCTAGGGTGTTGGCTCTTACCTGACTAATTTGGGGCAGGAGAGAAGTGGTTGGATTCTACAATAAATTCAGCTGGATGCAAATGATAGGGTTTGATACAGGGATCATGAAAACCAGGGTGCTGTTCAGCTAAAAAGCTGCCTGCTTTTTAGCCTGTTTAGCTCAGCTCCGGCTGGCCTGGGCCCAAGGCCTCTATGTTCCTAGGCTTCTGATGCTCAGAAGAGCTGCATGGAAGCTCAGAGACAAGGGCCTTGTTGTGTGATTCAGACCAGCGGCAGCTGCAAGAAAGGAGAGTGATAAAGTCCTTCTGTTTGGCTTTTGCTCAAGTCTAAATGGTATTTAAAGATTTTTATAACACTGCAGTGTTCCTTTGGAAAGCTTGACTTGGGGTGTTTATTCTGAGGGTTTTAGGGACCTTCTGTGAGGGGTAGCTTGATCTGTCAGAAGGATGACCTAGTTCTGTTG
>NW_007732857.1:30211-31138 GCF_000696425.1 Galeopterus variegatus | reverse complement strand
TCTGTGACTGACCTGTGTGATCTTCAGAGAGAGCAGCTCTGCTTCCTTGGCTTCCCTTTTCAAATACAATTCTGTGATGTGAAATGAAACCGAACACATACATGGTCAAAAGGGCTCAGTTTGGGTCTTCGTTTCATAATTCCTAACTTTTGTTATTAGAAAGGACATTCATGTGGCATAGATAATGCAGTGAAAAAACACAACTACTGTATCTGTTTTTCTTTTTAAAATTAAAAAAAATTTTATTAATATTTTTTACATTCTATGATGTCGCAGAGCAGTTGGGAGGGAGGAGAAGAGGGGAAAGGGGAAGGAAATGGGATGGAAGGAGGAGGGGCGGGGTTGAAGCCTGTGGCACCTCCCACACTCCCACAGGGGAGACTGGGGGACTTCCAGCAGTGGCTTGGTCATTGCAGGGCTAGGGGCAGATGTCAGGGGGTGTGGCAAAAGCCCTTAGCTCCCACCCATGGGACTGGTTGCAGGAGTTGGGGGGCATGGCTGAGGCCCCCAGCCCTCCCTGCTTTCTGACTTGGTAGCCCAGGGAACTTCCGGTCCTTCTAGGTGTTATAGGTGTTCTTTGGTGACATGAGACCTTTACTAGTTACTATCAAATTTTGTCTCTGGTTGTGGGTACTTTGTTTTTCCTTTCACTTCTGTGTTGGATTATTTGCTCTTCCNTAGTGGCCCCAGCTTGGCTGTTGTTGCTTTTTTATAGTTGTAAATTGGTTGATTTGTAGGAAAGAGTGACACTGGGAACCGTCTATTCCACCATCTTGACTGGAAGTCTATATGTTTTTCTTGAGAGAGAACACAGAAGTGTAAGAAGGCAGACTTAATTCCTTTCCCAATATTTATCGAACTCTGCTATTTTTCAGGCACCGGAGATGTAAAAGTGAGTACAAACGATGTGGTCCTTGACCTCATGGA
>NW_007732857.1:24728-29511 GCF_000696425.1 Galeopterus variegatus | reverse complement strand
AGAAGTGTAAGAAGGCAGACTTAATTCCTTTCCCAATATTTATCGAACTCTGCTATTTTTCAGGCACCGGAGATGTAAAAGTGAGTACAAACGATGTGGTCCTTGACCTCATGGAGGTTAGTTTATTGGGGCAAGGCAGTCATTAAGTTATAGAAACAATGATTTAATTATAGTTGCGACTAGTGCTAGGAGAAATACAATGTATAATAAGTGTGTAATGTAGGATCTGCATGTAATGGTGAGGTCAGAAAAGTCACCCTTGGGAAATGACTTTAAGCTTGAGGTCAGAAGGATGAGAGGAGAGTATTCCAGGCTAAGGGAGATGGGGAGGCCATCTCTCCATCAGAAGGATGGTGGAATGGGGAGGGAGAGGATGGATTTCAGCTCAGTTGGGTGCTGGTGCCATTTGTGCAGGCAGACCATTGTGGTGGGGTGGGGTGAGGCAGGCACTCTGCTTCATCTTTGGAGGATGGTCTCCTCCTAGATAGCTTGTGGCTTGCTTCCTACTTCCCTCAGGCTCTGCTCAGGTGAGAGACCTTCCCTGACTACTTGAGTTACATCATCCCCTTCCTTCCCTGACCTCTTTTACTCCCAAGCACCTATCACCACCTGACAATCTCTTTGCTTTATTTTCTTTTTCTTTTTTTTTTTTTCCTTTTTGTCTTTTTCCGTGTCCGGCAACGGATCGCAACCCTCAGTGTTGCCCCCGTACCGGACCGGGACCGGCAACGGGATCGCAACCCTCGGTGTTGCTCCCGCGCCTCGCTCAGCCAGTGAGCAGGAACCGGTCTGTATGTGGGATCCGAACCCTCGGCGGGAGCGCCACCGCACTTCCCAAGCGGCGCACTATAGCAGTGCGCCACCGGGCCGGCCCTCTTTGCTTTATTTTCTTATTTGTTTATATAGCGTCTGCTCTCTTAGGAAAATGTGAGCTCCTGGGGGGCAGGGGTCTTTATCTATTCCCTGCTGTATCCATAGCACTGAGAACAGTGCCTGGCATATGGAGACCCTCAATAAATACTTGTTGAATGAATCATGAATTTGACTTTGGTTCTATTTTTTGTGTCCTTTTCAAACTTGGGTGTCAGTCTGAGGCTGGAGAGGGAATGGTGTAGGGGTACTGTTCGTTTGACATATCAAGTGTTCTGTGTGTGTGTGTGTTTTCCAGGAAAGGTGAGTGGAAAAGATTCTCCCTCCTCTTTCTTCTCTCACTCCCATTCCCCTCGTTTTAGTGTTTGATGTGCTGGAAGAGAGCAGGTAGGAAAATGTTTGAATATTACTTCTTTTTATGTTCTTTATAAGTCATCATGAAAATCTTTTTTAAAAAATGAGCAGGATCTATGCTTGTGAAGGAGGGTATATATGTATAAGGGTTACAAGTGCAGCTGTTAGACCTCTATTTGAATTCTCTTTCTGTCACTTACTAGCTGTGTAACCTTGCACAAGTTACTTAACCTCTTTTTTAAAAATAGATTTTATCAAAATTGTATTATTGGGAGATAAAGAGAAGATAAATATTTATTATTGCTACCATTTAAGCTAACATAATTGATGCTATGACTGAATGGGATTTAAATGTAGAACTATCTTAAAGAGAACCAAGTATTATAGAGTAAGATTGGTCCAATCCATTGTTCCCTAAACCTGCCTGAGCATAAGAATCTCCTTGGGGTGCTTGTTAAAAATATAGATTCTCAGGTACGACCCAGACGTACTGACTCAGATCTCCAGGGGAGGGGCCTGGGAACCTTGCCTGGTAGGTAGGGTGATGACACACACTGGGTTTTGTGAGCCTGTCCTGGTTTCAAATACTCTGCGTAATGAATTCCAGATGTGTGTTTATACTTGTCAGATTGTGTCCCAATTTCTGGACAGGAAATTTGGTCACCGTTTATGTAGGTCAATTTATTCAGAATCTTCTCTCTTATCAGAACATGCTTCTGGGCTCCCAGGAACACGAGAGGATGTGTACCTAGAAAACGGCATAGTGTCAGTGTGTTACTCGGCTGGCTTGGCCTTTTTTCTTTCTCTTTGCAAAACTCTATGATGTTGATAACCTGCTCTGTTAAAATATGCCCCAACATAATCAACATATGTTGACAGGCCTCAGTCACATCAGGCTGTCAGAGTGCCAGTGACTGTGGAAGCACTGTCTGCATGTGGTGGCAACCCCCCACCTTTGTTTGTTGGGGGCCACACTCGCAGAGCTGTTCTCCCCTCCACGAGCTGGGAACTAGGCAGGAACGGCTCACTCGACTGCACTTAGGACAGCATGTTCTTAATCAACTGTTCTGGAAAAACAGCATTTTGTTGTTTCACAGAAGTCTACAAGTTCATTTCCCTTCTCTGGCCCAGGCAGTCACGAATCATTTCCCTATCAGTGACAAAGGAAGATGAACATCTAAAATTTCACTCAGGGCTGAGGTTTCTGTAGACATTACAAATGGAGTTCGCACGTCTTTGTAGAGCACAGGATTCTCATTTTCAGTAAGGTGGTACTCCTGGTGCCAGGTGGGGCTGGGGTCAGTGGTTCTCTCATATGATTCTATGAAGACTTAAAGAATTTTCTCTAGCAGCCATTTTTCATATTGGTCATAATTTCATATTGATATTTTACTTCATTACATTTCTGGTTGGGCTTTTCTGTGTTTTTCTTTCTGTTTGCATTATTGTGGGAAGAATTCATCTGTACTGAGGATCTTATTTGGGTGATAAGTTCATTTTCTGATCCGTGACAAATCAGTCCACTTTTGGAGGCTATTTTTTAAATTGAAAAGTTGACACGTGTATGAAGTTGTACATTTTTACTTCCTTTAGAAAAAGCCTGTGAGATCTTGAGGGCATTCACATAAATACATTTGAAATTAAGGATCTGGACACTGAAAGGGAAGGTATTTCTTCTTCTTTCCCCCCTGATATTCTCTGTGATAAGATTTTGTTTCTGCACTGTTTTAGATAGTGGAATATTATACTTTTGGTGAATTTAAGAACAACTCATTAGGAAAATGTTGTGAAATGAGGCAGATATTTGTTGCTTTGTGGGCATGCCTAAAAGACTAAACTTTCCATATAGAAAAGAGGGAAGGGCGGGGTCGGTGTGCCTGTCCTGTGGGTTTGCTTTCTTCAGTCCTGTGGCTGGCTGGAAGGAACTGAGCTCTCGGCAGGACTGCACCTCTCCTTCCCCTTGACTGTTCTCCGGAGCTCAGTTAGGGGGTGAGCCTAGGCGGGCAGCTCTCCTTACTGACTTCTCTTGCTGTTCTGGTTTTCTTCTTTCCTCATTTGTGAATCATCTTTGAGTGGAGAAAGGCTGGAGTTGGAAATTCGAGAGTCTTCTTTTTACAGGCAGTAGAGATAATTGCCCAGGTAAATGGTTTTGATCAGTCATAGCTTCAGATTGATATCTGGTCAGGTGTGGGGCACCTGGGGGAGGAGGGAGCTTGTGGAAGAAGACAGGAGCCTGGGCACTAAGATCCTGGTGACAGCAGAGGCAAGGCCTACCCCAGCTGTTGCTAAGTCGCAAATAGAGTATGTTATTAAAACACAGTCTGTGTCCACATAGCCAGCCCTCCGCTCAAAGAAACAAATGAAAAAACCCGAACTCCTCCTTCTCTCAACAAACATACACGCAGGCAACAGAAATGGACAGTGAAGCAAGCTGTGAGATTTTGTTAAATACCCATGCTTAAAATTGTTGATGCAAGTATGTCTAATTATCTAAAAGGTAATCCTGGCCGGCTGGTTTCTCAGTTGGTTAGAGCATGGTGCTGATGATGATACCAAGGTCCTGGGTTCAATTCTTATACTAGCCAGCCACCCCCCACCACCTCTTCAAAGTAATCCTAAGATCTTTTTCTTATGGTTTTAATGATACCATATATTTTAATATCTCACTAAGTTTTCTAAGGTCTTTGAAAGTGGGGCTCCTATCATGCTTTTTGGAAACTCCTGTGGCACCCAACACAGGACAGAGCACCTTATAAGGAATTAGATATGACTTGTTGAATTGAACTAAAGTGTGACTCAGTAGATTTATGTAGGTGGAATTCTGCACTACTTGCCTTGTGGGTGTTCACATTTTGTCCATATTCATGATGTTTATTTACAAGCTGTTTTAGCTCAAGAATTGCCTGCTAATTTTTCTTAGTCTGTGTGTGAATCATACAGAATTATCTCTGCAAATTAATTTCTTTAATGAACTGAGAGAAAAGGGAAAAAAAATCAAACGTTTCCCCAAATGCCCTACCTAAAGAATTAACAAAGTACTTTTGTATATAATACAAAGTTTTGTATAAAATAGATAATGTAAATAGTTTACATTATCTTTTAATTTTCAGTTTATTGTGAGCCCTTTTTTATTTTTTTGTTTGTTGTTAGAATGGTAGTTTGTAGACTTGTCATTCCCTCCGTCTGTATTCCTCAGCGTTGAAGGACTTCCCAGGGATGGTGCTGTGAATACACTAGAGAGAGAAATGACTCCAGGTGGGACTGAGGGGGCACACTGGAGATATTATTGCCAGAACATAACTGCAAGAGAGGATGGCAAGAGATAAGTGGATATTCCATGAAGATCCTGGCTGTTCGCAGAGGAATCTAGACTTACTTTTTGGGTTTTAAGCAGAAAGTGACAATCTACAATTTCTCCTTTAAAATCTCTTCGGCAGTGTTTTGCATAGTGTACTGAAGGCCACTACAGCAGTTTCGGATCAAATTTCTCCTCCCTCAGCCCTCCCTGTGCCATTTGTCCCTGCTTTGTTTTCTTGGAAGTACTTGCCACCAGAGCACG
>NW_007732857.1:21879-24636 GCF_000696425.1 Galeopterus variegatus | reverse complement strand
TTTTTTATTTTTTTGTTTGTTGTTAGAATGGTAGTTTGTAGACTTGTCATTCCCTCCGTCTCTATTCCTCAGCATTGAAGGACTTCCCAGGGATGGTGCTGTGAATACACTAGAGAGAGAAATGACTCCAGGTGGGACTGAGGGGGCACACTTGAGAGAAGTACAGATATTATTGCCAGAACATAACTGCAAGAGAGGATGGCAAGAGATAAGTGGATACTCCATGAAGATCCTGGCTGTTCGCAGAGGAATCTAGACTTACTTTTTGGGTTTTGAGCAGAAAGTGACAATCTACAATTTCTCCTTTAAAATCTCTTCGGCACTGTTTTGCATAGTGGACTGAAGGCCACTACAGCAGTTTCGGATCAAATTTCTCCTCCCTCGGCCCTCCCTGTGCCATTTGTCCCTGCTTTGTTTTCTTGGAAGTACTTGCCACCAGAGCACGCAATCTATGCCTTATTTATTTCCTTGCTCATCAGCTACCTTTCCCAACTAGAATGTAAACTTCCCTTTGGCAGGGATTTTGTCTTTTTCCTCTGCAGGATCTCCAGTGCCACTATAATACTTGGCAAGTAACAGGTGCTCAGCAAATATTTACTAACCAAATAAATGAAAAGGTCTATCTCTGAAATCAAAGTGTGTCATTGATCTGTCTAAAAATGTAATAATTGATTACAAAAGGAAAAATAGTAACAATTTAGTGGGGGTGCTGGATAACATCCTAAACAAGGGATCAAAGTTAACATGACCAATAAGGGACACTGGGTGTCATGTGCCTCTGGATACAATGCTCTTCTGTACTACCCCAGCCCAGAATGAGTCACCTGAATCTAACCGTGAGGAAACAAATTGAAGTAGATATCAATAGCCAAATTGAAGGATATTCTCTAAAATAACTGGCACGTATTCTTCAAAAATATCAGTGGCATGAAAGGCAGAAGCTGAAGAGCTGTTTCAGTTTAAAGGAGACTAAAGAGACACAACAGCTAAATGCAGTTTGTGATCCTGTGCTGGATCCTGTGCTGGGAAAAGAAAACTGCTATCAAGGACATTGAAACAATTGATGAAATTAGAATATGCAAAGGGAAACAGGACAAGTGAGAGTGCTTGAGCAATCAGGACACAGGGCAGCAGTTGAGAGATCTGTAGGGGCAAGAACCCTGGAGTGGGATTTAAGAGACGTGGCTCCTAGTCCAGGTGCTACAACCAAAGCGATGTGGCCATGGCTTCTTCTCACAGGTTGTCATTTTGAGATTTAGGGACTCGCTGGCTGTTGTATAACTCTGAATTTGAGCAGCAAGCCTAGTCTGAATGATGTCAATACTAGGCAGAGGGATACCAAAGGATTTGCTTAGGCTGCCTCTGGGATGTGGATTCAGATTTCAAAAAACCAAGCAAGGGGGAGAAAGTCCTTGTTAGCACTGACATTCTTACTTGTTATTTCTTCTTGATGGTCAAATTACAGTGAAAATTTGACCATCAAGAAAAAATTTGACCATCAAGAGTGGGGAGGAGGAAGAGAGAAATGCCAAGTACTCAAAACATAAACAGTTTTTAGGAGAATGTACCATCTTTCTATTTTTTTAGAGTGGTGAAGCTAACTTCAGAAACTTATCTTATAGGGTATATTTTTCATCAGTAGCATTTTAGCCCAATTCCTTCTGGATGGCCCCAACAATCAGAGACCCAGTGATAGATATCCATAACATGGCCTTGAGCCTTCTTTGAAAAAATCAGCTGAGATTCCTCATTAAATCTTGAATCATGAAAGAAAGATTTAAAATTACATACCTATATACCTTAATTATTGAAATTAGGAAGTAATTTTAAAGGATTTTAATGGAACAATGATTGAAGGAGACAGAGTTTCCTGGTTAAACCTGAACTAATAAACCTAAGCTAATGCCAGGGCATACCAATGTTCTGAACGACTTCTTTGGGTGGGTGGAAGAAAGAGCCAACCAAGATAGAATGATGTAGACTGTCTAGAAACCTGAAGCCAGTAACATAATTAAGGCTTTGGAATGTTAGTTTACATGAGTATTTCTCAGTGGGGTATATAAATAATGTGCCAAAATTTTGAAGAGTAATTTAAAATGCATTATAGTATTAATGGAACCCAAATGAGAATCCTTATGTGGAAATTAAAAGTGTTAATAAATGTAAGGTGCTTAGAAAAATGCCTGATGCACATGTACATGAAAGGTCTTGAAGTGGTTTAATAACAAATTAGTGCCTATTTGATTTAACTTTTATTTTAAAATCTATGTCCATTTATTTGATTTATTTAAGTGTGAAGTATGCATACATCTACTTTTGAAGTGCTTCAGGTTCCTGACTATTTTATATTTTACTATAATTTATTAGTAAATTTCCAGAAGCAGAACTAACATCAGTTATTTGATGAGATTTTGGGTTAAATGATTTCTAAGACTTTCCTATAGTTTCTGTGAATTTAAATGAGAAGCCAGATAAAGATTCCAAGTAGAAGATTCCTAGGCAATCTTCAACAGATCAAGTTTGTTTTTTTAATAAAGTGTGTGAATTTAAACTAAGCCATGCGTTTAAAAGATAGCCATTTGGGGCTGGCCAGTTAGATTAGTTGGTTAGAGTGCAGTGTTATTAACACCAAGGTCAAGATCCCTGTACTGCCCAGCTGCCAAAAAAAAAAAAAGCCATTCGGCATTAGCTTTTTAATTAATTAATCAAGAGAAGAGGGAAAAACAATCTTGTCTCATTATGTGCTGTACCTTTTTG
>NW_007732857.1:19496-21273 GCF_000696425.1 Galeopterus variegatus | reverse complement strand
ATTAATTAATCAAGAGAAGAGGGAAAAACAATCTTGTCTCATTATGTGCTGTACCTTTTTGTTATAACTAGATTAAGTGTGATTTAAAATAGGTGACAAGTTCTTGTTACCACTTTTTCAAACTGTGAAAAAAGATGTAATTTTGTGCTGTGTTACCACTGATTAGTTGCTGACATCCTGCTTACTCTGGGAAAGAATATTTATAATTATATATTTATATATAAGAATATATGTATAAGAAAATGTTATCTTGGCTACGCTGACAACCTTGAAGCTTGGGGAATATGTGTATAAATTGTAGTAGAACAAGATCATCTGAATAGATGAGGAAAGGATATGTATATTTAAATGCTAAATATGAGATCTTTTCGTGACTTCACTTTTAGTGAAATTCCAGTTATAATGAAACCTTTCTCCTCCTCCTCATCTGTCATTCCTGTAGTGCTTATTAGGTGCCAGGCACCATGCTAAGTGCTTTATACAATTTTGTTGTGTAATTCTCCCAAGAACTTTAAGAAATGGGAGTGCCGCGCCAGCCACAGCCTCAGTGCCTCTCTCCACTCCGACATGGCAAAAATCTACGGCCCTACAGAATCTGAGTGGTACCCTGAGTCCCTGATTGCTGTTTTCCAGAGGTATGCTGGAAAGGATGGGAACAACTGCAAACTCTCCAGNCCCTGATTGCTGTTTTCCAGAGGTATGCTGGAAAGGATGGGAACAACTGCAAACTCTCCAGGTTGGATTTCCAAAGCTTCATGAATACAGCACTGGCTGCCTTCACAAAGAACCAGAAGGACCCCAGTATCCTTGATCACATGATGAAGAAACTGGACCTCAACTCTGATGGGCAGCTAGATTTCCAAGAATTTTTTAATCTTATTGGCAGCCTGGCTGTGGCTTGTCATGACTCCTTTATAAAAGTTACCCCTTCAGGCACATCCCTGAGGCCCCCTGGACCTGGTATCCCAACCCACCCCTTTCTTCCAGCCTCCCAGCCATCTCCCCACACAGCCCACACCTGCCATGAGCCCAGCACACCACCACGCCATGCAGCCACTCCTGCTAGTAGTAATAAAACAATATGGTTTTTTTAAACACACACACACACACACTCACAAGAAATGGGTACTCATGGCTCCATTTCACAAATGAAGAAACTGAGGTGTAAGGAAGGCAAGAAATGGGTATTCATGGCTCCATTTCACAAATGAAGAAACTGAGGTGTAAGGAAGGTACTTTACCTCAGAAGTGGCTGTTACAGATTTGAATACAGGATGGTTTTCTGTCCAAAGCTTTAAAAAAATTAAAAAAAAAAAAAATCTCAGCTGCTGTATTCAAATTGCTTCTCAGAAGGTGAATATTCAGCATAGTCATGAAAATCAGGGTTTTTTGGTTTTTTTCTAAACATTCTTAGCCAACTGCTTAGATGGGACAAAAGCTCAATTCAATTAGCCAGTTTTAAAGTCTGAAAAATAAAGGATTGCCATTAGGATGGCTACTATGAAAAAACCAGAAAATAATAAGTGCTGACAAGGATGTGGAGAAGTTGGAACCCTTATGCATGGTTGGTAGGAATGTAAAATGGTGAAGCCACCACACAAAACAGTATGGCAGTTCCTCAAAATATTAAAAATAGAATTACCATATTATCCAACAATCCCACTTCTGGGCATATACCCCAAAGAATTGGAAGCAGGGTCTTTTTTTTTTTTTTCATTAAATTTTTATTTTGTCAATATGCAATGTATATGATTATTATGGCCCATCACCGACACCT
>NW_007732857.1:18970-19320 GCF_000696425.1 Galeopterus variegatus | reverse complement strand
TGTTACAACATGGATGAACTTAGGGACATTATGCCAAGTGAAATAAGCCTGCCATAAAAGGGCAAATACTGTATGTCCACTTACATGGGGTACCTAGAATAGTCATTCATAGAGATAAAAAGTAGAATGGTGGTTTCCAGGGGCTGGGGAACAGGGGAATGGGGAGTTATTGTTTAATAGGTACAGAGTTTCTGTTTGGGATGATGAAAAAGTTCTGGAGATAGATGGTGCTAAGGGTTACACAACAATGTAAATGTACTTAATACCACAGAACTGTATACTTAAAAATGGTTCAGATGATAAATTTTATGTTATGTATATTTTACCACAATTAAACATAATAATTTTTT
>NW_007732857.1:16377-18220 GCF_000696425.1 Galeopterus variegatus | reverse complement strand
GTGGATCTGGGATGGTAGCCAGGCCCCGGTGCTGGTAGGGAGGAGCTGGTTTTATTCTCTCGTGATCACCTTGAATGTGGTTAGGCAGGCCCAGGGGTTGATTTTCTTTAAACTGGGGTCTCGGAGCCATGGGGCAGCTCTGGTGGTTTCTCTTCCTTCTTGGGATATATGACAGCTGTTGTCCATTAGCAAGTGGGCCAGCCTGAGTTTTGTGGAGGAATGGGCCAATTGGGGACGTTTNGAATTTAACCTAATGCCCACTTAATCTTTGGCTTATTTTATGGAATCTCTTGGTTCCATTCAACTCCAGATGGGAAAGTTTAATGTCATAGAACAATGGAGCCCGGTCGTCTTATCTTTAACAGCTTTAACACAATTACGGGTTGTATGGATTTTAATACGGTTGACCCTTGAACAACATGGATTTGAACTGCTCAGGTCCACTTACACCCAGATGCTTTTCAGCCAGGCACAGATTGAAAATACAGTATTCGCAGGATGTGGAACTGCATACATGGAGGGCTGACTTCTCATATTAGTGAGTTCCACAGGGCCAACTGGAGCATTCGCGGATTTTGGTATATGCTGAGTGGGAAGAGAGGTGGCCCCAAATGGGTCCTGCCATTTCTTTTTGAGCTGTCACCATGCAAGGTGCTAGTAATGTAGTAGTGAATGGAGCTCACGCCCTAGTTCAGAATGGACTTTATTAGAAAACTTCCTATTTGTAAGGTGAAACATTCCACAAAGGAGTATTGAGAACATCAGGTAGAGTCTTCTCTATTTTTGTGGGCAGAAGTGTGGGTGGAGCCAGAATTCTCCTAAGTGGTGGAAGCTAGAGTGGAATTAGGTATACCATTAGGGGTCTGCTGCAGATTTGTGCCTAAAGATGATGGTAACAGTACCAGCTGACATGCATGGAGGGCTACCTGCATGCCAAAAGCTTTGTATGCCTTATTCTCTCTGCAGCTCTGTAACCTATAGCTGGGTAGCATTACTGGCACCATTTTGCAGATGAGGACATACAGAATCAGAGTGGGTAAGCAATTTGCCTAAAGTCACACTGCCCATACTGAGTGGATCTGGGATGGTAGCCAGGCCCCGGTGCTGGTAGGGAGGAGCTGGTTTTATTCTCTCATGTGATCACCTTGAATGTGGTTAGGAAGGCCCAGTGGTTGATTTTCTTTAAACTGGGGTCTGGGAGCCATGGGGCAGCTCTGGTGGTTTCTCTTCCTTCTTGGGATATATGACAGCTGCTGTCCATTAGCAAGTGGGCCAGCCTGAGTTTTGTGGAGGAATGGGCCAATTGGGGACGTTTACTAGTGCTGCGTGCCTCCTTGTTTTTCTGGGTGGTGTTTGGTGTGGTAGTGTTTCGGTGGCATAGTGTGGGGGTGGGAGCAGAGTACGCAGCATGATCCTGTTTAGTGAGTAAGGTGTACATTGATACTTATTGATACAAACAGGTTCAGCCAGTCTCCTAGGTGTTTGGCGAGGGGATAAAGACAAGCCGTCAACCGGCAGAGTACTTTTTGTGATGTTTACTTAATGCAAGACAATGTGCTTGGCACTACAACCTACTTGACAATAAAGGCAGCAAGAAATTTAGAGCCATTAAAGAATTATTTATACTAGGATACAAAAACAGGCTTTTCAAATGTTTTGTAGGTCTGTTTCCTGCAGGCAACTATGGAAAGCGTGTGCCTCATCAACTCGAATTTAGGAAAAGTGGTTGGCAGTTTTGCAGACAAGCAAGGAACTGTAATTTTCCACTTTATTTTAAAAAATCTGCCTGTTTTGGTCATTCTTATCATTTAATATGTTGGATTCGGTATTAAAGGAAAACTGG
>NW_007732857.1:13311-15149 GCF_000696425.1 Galeopterus variegatus | reverse complement strand
TTATAGAATTTAGCTTGATTAGCATGGTTTCCATCCTGCTTGCATTTGTGAAAATGTGCTGATTAAATATATCACATTCTATTTAAACATTTTCTCCTAAAATTAAGGTATTTCAACCAAAATTTAATCATCAATTAAATTCCCCTTCCCTCTTGACAGATACAACACAATCTTGATTTTGACCCCTCAACACCCCATTCAAATTCAAGAACTTCAAGCTAACCATGAAGAGCACGCAGCCATTCACTACACTTGGTCAGGAACTTCGTTATACTTGAATTTGAGGAATGTGCTGAGTGTCTATTAGTGGAAAGTCTTAAGTTTCTGAGGATCTGCCACTTACTGCAGCTAAAGGACTGCGCTGCTCTATTTTTCATCTGCATTTGTGCATCACCAGTTCATGAGACTTTTTTACCTAGTTTGATGCATGTTAACCAATCTGGTGGTGGGGGGGCGGGACTTAAAATTCCTATTAATTTCAGTGGATTTCTCCAAATTTTGTTAGTTTTCACCATCTTTCCAAAGTTCCATCTTCATAGGAGGGTGTGAGGGTGTTTAAAGAAGTTGGTACTAGGTTTTATTATTGTAGTTGTTGTTGGCTTACATGTTTCAGTGTTTAACCTGGAGTTTGGAACCTGAGCTTTGCCATTTAATCCTCTAGACTATTAATTATATTGTGGGACACACCTGGAAGCCTCTGTGTATACTCTGCTTCATTAGTTGATGCTATTAGTATCCCTTTTTTCTTTTTAAACACCAGCTTGCCAATTTGTTTTGAAAGACAGTTTGCTGAAATGTCAATTACTATCATTAACGAATAGGGTCCTCCTCCTTTTTGCTAATTGTTCTTGTCAAGAGTGATCTGAGATGGATGTAGTTACTGCATTTTTGAAATTGTGTATCTAGGTTTCATAAAGTGGTCTTGAGAGGCCGTGGAGAGGAGGCAACTATTAATAATTAGGCCTGCACTGATATTAATAATAGCTGATATGCATTGAGCCACTACTCATCAAATTCCTGCCACTTTTTTGCCTGAGTTTTATGGNATGTGCTTGGCACTACAACCTACTTGACAATAAAGGCAGCAAGAAATTTAGAGCCATTAAAGAATTATTTATACTAGGATACAAAAACAGGCTTTTCAAATGTTTTGTAGGTCTGTTTCCTGCAGGCAACTATGGAAAGCGTGTGCCTCATCAACTCGAATTTAGGAAAAGTGGTTGGCAGTTTTGCAGACAAGCAAGGAACTGTAATTTTCCACTTTATTTTAAAAAATCTGCCTGTTTTGGTCATTCTTATCATTTAATATGTTGGATTCGGTATTAAAGGAAAACTGGCAGGTAGGGAGCACCTACTCTTTTTCTATTAAAAAGAATAGTTTTTAAAATTAAAAAATGAAATGCATGCACATGGCTTTAAAAAGTTCTCTAAGCCACATAGAAAGATACAGAAAGTGAAAAGCCTCTCTTTTATCCCAGTTCTCTGTTGCCTTCCCCAGAGATAGTTTTAGTTTTCTTACGTATTCTTCTGCATATGTTCTATACAAAAAAAAATACAAATATATTCTGTGTATGTATAATATGCACACTATACCATCCTTTGCTCTTCATTTCATAATTTTTCTTCGAGGTAATTCCTTATCAGCACCTAGAAATCTATCCCATTCATTTTAATAGCTGCACAATGAGTGGACTAACTAGAATTTATTTAACCAATGCCCTGTTTAGACCTTAAAGCTTTTATAAACAGTATTGAGAAGTACAAGCATATTTCAAAAAGTTCATGGAAAGATTCATATTATCTTTTAATTTTGTTTTTCCACAAACTTTTAGAAGTAC
>NW_007732857.1:7922-11237 GCF_000696425.1 Galeopterus variegatus | reverse complement strand
TACACCATGACGTTATACATTAGTCTCCATAAGAAATCTTCAAGGTTGGTGATATTGTTACCATTTTACCTTTCTTTGAGGAATTTGAAGCTACAAATTTAATGACTTAAGAATAGGTCACTAAAGGTCACTCAGCTGATGAGAAACCATATGATCTGAAATCCAGATTGTTCAGTGTTGTTTACCTGTGTTATTTAAGGCAAGACCCCACGTGTGGGCCTGTCCCACACATTTCAGGATGTTTAGCTTCCCTGGATCCCACCCAGTAAATGCCAGTAGGGACCCCAGTGATCGTGCCATCTAAAAATGCCCCCACATNTTTCTTTCTTTTTTCTTTTTTTCTAAGATTAGGAGGCAAGAGGCAGGTTGAATAATCTCATGTATATGAATCCTGAGGGTTCCCAGGGGAGGAAAGAATTTTTGGTGAATGAAAAATGTTATCGTTTGAGAACATCACTTGTTTCAGAGAATTTGTTGATGTCTCCGTTGTGTGGAAGACAGCTGTAAATTCTGTGGATGAATTGGGTATAGATTTTCTCCATTGTTTATGGTGGTGATGGTTTCCATACTCTTTCTGTATCTTCAGTGAAAGATAATTTTTAAAGATACATCCTCTTGCATATCCACTTGGTTGTATCCACTTAGGTAACTAGACAATTGTGTCCATTCTGTAGGGACAGGATTAGAGGTTAATTCTGGTAAACATGCCTTTTCTTTGCCTGACACTTTTGGTCTCACTTGGTTAGTAGTGTGCCTATAGAATATGAAATGTTTTATTGGAACAGATTTAATAAAGAAATTGATTCACTTTGCAGGGAAGGTCACCAAATGATTATATCTTCTAAACAAGCATCTTTAAGCTCATGGAGTTGCTTAGGCCTGAAATTTGTGTCATAGTTAATCAGTTAAGCCACAGAGCTTAAGGAAACTATGGCCAATGCAGAAATGTCTTCTGATAAATGAAGGGAAAGAATTTGCAGGTGTTGGAATAAATCTCCAAATGCCCTCATACAAATTGGGAGGTGTTGAGGGATATGCATTTCTTACTGTCTGTGGGAAAAAAGTTCATTGAAGCTGTTGACATAGACCTTTCATTAGTGATTCAGAAATCATAGAGGTTGTTTTGAAATCACCCAAGTCAAAATAACAGAAAAATAATTCTTTGTCTTTTTCTCCTTCTTATTCTATGGAGAATGAGAATATTACTTGGCTAAAGACTATTTGAATTACTAACTCAATTTGTAGATATCTAGACTAAGCCGTTTTATGTCTCTCTTACTTCCATGAAGGAGAGAACACTGACTTAAAAAGCCTGATATTAGAGAATTTCTTTCTTTTTCTTTTTCTTTTTTGGCAGTTGGCCAATACAGGGATCAAACCCTGGACCCTGGTGTTATCAGCATGCTGTAACAAACTGAGCTAACCAGCAAGAGAATTTCTTAAAAAAAAAAAAACCACCATAGTTTTAGGGCATCTCCTGGAGTTGTTCATTCTGATTGTGTACATATAATCTGTACCTGTAGTTATCAGGTGTTACAATAATCGATGTTTTTAATGATAACCTCGACTTGTGAAAACCATATGAAACTGGGTTCTAGGAGCTCTTGCTTTAAAAATCAGGAAATATCCCCCAAATATAAATATACATAGGAAAATGTTCAGGAAATACCGTTAGTGAAAATAATTTGCAAAATAGTGTGTATATACTCGTATGCCCTCATTTGGTAAAACCCCAACTATGTTTTTCAAAATTTTACAGTGAACCTGAGAAACTTTTATAATGTAAGGGGACCTTGCTAATCAGGTTGTTCCTGTACAGGTAAGAGAGTAAAATGAAATCTTTAGCCTGAGAAACTTTTATAATATAAGGGGACCTTGCTAATCAGGTTGTTCCTGTACAGGTAAGAGAGTAAAATGAAATCTTTAGTTCTCCAAACCTAAGTATATGGTTGCAACCGGGG
Source organism: Galeopterus variegatus (assembly GCF_000696425.1). NCBI lineage: Eukaryota > Metazoa > Chordata > Mammalia > Dermoptera > Cynocephalidae > Galeopterus > Galeopterus variegatus. Next base: position 9,276 of record NW_007732857.1, on the reverse strand, counting down.
CAGTTTTACATATGCATGAAGCTTGAAATGGTTTCTGACTGAATAGATTATTGTAGCTTTGAAAAGTTGTGTTTAAATCACATTTTTGTAAATTACATAAATAAATTCCTATTTTAAATCTCAGTAGGAGACTTGTTACTTGCAAGAATCTTTGTGATTTCTGCTATATAAATCTTGTGTGTAATGTATTTTCATGCACCAGGTTTAGTTATGTCAAGAAATTCTCTTGATTTTCAGTTGATGGGTTTTCTTATAACATAACCTCCTACTCACTGTTTATGTAAAGAGTAATTATTTGGCCCTATTTTCTTCTTAATTTCCTCTAACAAAGTCTTATCAAGGAATGGGTAGAGAATCCCAAGTTCCTATTTTGGGGAGTTTAAAGGCTCAGAAGATTAAAAATTTTTTGCCTACAAATATGTTCCTTCCTTTGCTAATTTGGATGTGTAGCTATTTAGTTCAGAAAACTGAGGACAAGAGCATGAGATTGGGATCAAGATTATTATTTTCCTTAATAAATGAGGTTGCTTCACTTTCTGGGCTATGTGTTCTAGCTGTCTTCATTGCGTGGATCTGACTGTATTTTTAGCTATGTTTTTATACACATGTACATGCACACCATCTTCTATATGTATTTACTTGGGTTGTATTTACATTGTATCCATTGAGAAGTAGATGAATGATGTACATCTAGGCAATTGAAATGCAAAGCTGTACATCAGTCCTTACCCACTGATATACATAAGACTGAGAATGTAACTTGCTTTGCTGGTAAAATTGCTGTGTTGTTATTGCCATTTGTTTATTATTACCAACTGTGTCACTCTGGATTGCTATGATCGGGCTTCCAAATGACATGGACCAATTATTCATAGCCTGGTGGGTTATATATTTACCACTTGCTGTGAACTATAGCAAACACTTTTTTAGGTGTATGATGGAATGATTATTAAAACAGACCATCATTGCTAAAGAGTAATTTTCAAAAAGTTAAGAACAGTTGCATACAGATATAAAATGAACATACATCAAAGATTTTATTCAACTCAGTTATGGGGAATTAAAGGAGAATTTGAGTGAAAAAAAAAAAGAAAGTGGAGTACAGGCATACTTCAGAGATATTGTGGGTTTGGTTCCAGACACCGCAGTAAAGTACAGTAAAGGGAGTCACAGAGTTTTTCATTTCTCAGTGCGTAATGATCACCTTAGCCTTCAGCAGGTTGTAATCTTTTTGCTGGCAGAGGGTCTTGCCTCGGTGTCAATGGCTGCTGATTAATCAGGGTGGTGGTTGGTGAAGGTTGAGGTGGCTGGGGCAATTTCTTAAAATAAGACAACAATGAAGTTTGTCACATCA
>NW_007732857.1:5275-6692 GCF_000696425.1 Galeopterus variegatus | reverse complement strand
GTCAGAGCTCTTCGTTGACCAGGTACATAGTCAATGAGCAGTAAAATTTTGAAAGGAATCTGTTTTTAGTGAGCAGTAGGTTTCAACAGTGGGCTGAAAATATTCAATAAACTGTGCTGTAAACAGACATGCTGTCATCCAGTCTTTGTTGTTTCATTTCTAGATCACAGGCAGAGTAGATTTAGCATAATTCTTAAGGGCTCTTGGATTTTCAGGATGGTAAATGAGCATTGGCTTTAACTTCAAGTCACCAGCTGCATTAGCCCCCAACAAGAAAGTCAGCCTGTATCTTGAAGCTTTGAAGCCAGGCAGTGACCTCTCCTCTCTAGCTATGAACATCCTAGATGGTGTCTTCTTCCAATATAATGCCATTTTGTCTATACTGAAAATCCATTGTTTAGTGTAGCCACCTTCATCAATGACATAAGCTAGATCTTCTGGATAACTTGCTGCAGCTTCTCATCAGCACGTCGCACCTTTATGTTATGGAGTTGGCTTCTTTCTTTAAGGCTCATGAACCAACCTCTTTAGCTTCAAACTTTTCTTCTACAGCTTCCTCACCTCTCTTAGCACTCATAGAATTGAAGAGAGTTAGTAGGGCCTTGCTCTGATTAGGCTTTGGCTTAAGGGAATGTTCTGGCTGGTTTAACTTTTTATTCAGACTACTCAAACTTTGTCCATATCAGCAATTAAGTGGTTTCACCTTCTTATCATTACCTTTTGGCCTATCTCGCCTTCCTCACTAAGCTTAATCATTTCTAGCTTTTGATTTAAAGTGAGACATGAGACTCTTCCTTTTGCTTGAACACTTAGGGCCATTGTAGGGCTGTTAATTGGCCTTCTTTCAACATTGTTGTGTCTTGGGGAATAGGAAGGCCCAAGGAGAGGGAGGAAGACCAGGGAAGGGCTGGATGGTGGATCAGCCAGAACACATGCAGCGTTTACTGAATAAGTTTGCTGTCTTACATGGGTGTGGTTTGTGGTGCCACAAAACATTTACAACAGTAACATCAGGGTCAGCCCGCGGCTCACTCGGGAGAGTGTGGTGCTGATAACACCAAGGCCCCGGGTTCGGATCCCATATAGGGATGGCCGGTTGCTCACTGGGTGACTGTGGTGCTGACAACACCAAGTCAAGGGTTAAGATCCCCTTACCCGTCATCTTTTAAAAAAAAAGAAACAAAAAAACAGTAACATCAGATCACTGATCTGTGAGCAGATGTAATAATAAGGGAAAAGTTTGAAATTTTGCGAGGATTACTAAAATGTGAAACAGAGGCAAAGTCAGCACATGCCATTGTAAAAATGTGCTGATAGACTTGACACAGGGTTGCCACAAATCTTCAATTTGTAGGAAAAAAAAAAAAAAAGCAATGTCTGTGAAGCACAGTAAAGCGGAGTGCAATAAAACAAGGTA
>NW_007732857.1:3103-4735 GCF_000696425.1 Galeopterus variegatus | reverse complement strand
TGTAATAATAAGGGAAAAGTTTGAAATTTTGCGAGGATTACTAAAATGTGAAACAGAGGCAAAGTCAGCACATGCCATTGTAAAAATGTGCTGATAGACTTGACACAGGGTTGCCACAAATCTTCAATTTGTAGGAAAAAAAAAAAAAAAGCAATGTCTGTGAAGCACAGTAAAGCGGAGTGCAATAAAACAAGGTATGCCTGTATTGAAAATATTATGGTTTAAGTGGTGGCACCATTTCTGATCTAAATATTTCCCCTGACTAACTGAATAACACTCTGCTTATTAGTTTCTTTAAGGGAGAAGCAGGGTATTGAGAATAACTGTATATTTTAAATGAAAAAATAGAGCAATCAAACAGTATGAAAAATTCTAATAATCTATGTCCATATAACTAAAATGGGATGGCCTGGAACTGATTCATTTTAAGAATTTTTATAAGAAAATTTGTTCTAATTATGAATTCAAATCAGATGAGAATTCATTATGTGACAACCCAGGTAGTAGAGAATGTTTTCAACCACTGCCCCTAAACTCTTTTGTCTGAAAGAGAGAGGTACAGTTGGCCCTCCATATCTGTGAGTTCCACATCCACAGATTCAACCGACTGAGGATTGGAAATAAGACTGCAACAGTAAAAAAATAAATAAATAAAAATCGATACAGTATGACAACTATTTATATAGCTTTTATATCCTATTAGGTATTGTAAGCAATTTAGAGATGATTTAAAGTATGCAAGAGGATGTGCATAAGTAATATACAAATACTATGCCATTTTATATAAGGGACTTGAACGGGCTCAGATTTTGGTATCTGAGGGTGGTCCTGGAATCAATCCCCTGAGGATACTAAAGGACAATTGTATTGATATTCCAGAGACTTCCTGTACTAAGATTACAAATGACAGAAGAGAATGTAGTGACCTTCTCATAAATTAACCTCATTTTATAGGTGAGAAACCTGAATTCCAGAGGGGAGAAATTGAAAATAATAAAACTGTATTTCTTTAAAAACTTGATCTCAGATTTCTATTAAGTTACATAAGCTGTTTCTTCAATTGTTCTAAAGGAAGGTGGTTTTTTCCTAAGTAAACATGTCAATAGTAGGTTTTTCCATAAAAATTTGAGTTAGGGGCCGGCCCGGTGGCTCACTCGGGAGAGTGCGGTGCTGATAACACCAAGGCCCCGGGTTCGGNTATTTCTTTAAAAACTTGATCTCAGATTTCTATTAAGTTACATAAGCTGTTTCTTCAATTGGTCTAAAGGAAGGTGGTTTTTTCCTAAGTAAACATGTCAATAGTAGGTTTTTCCATAAAAATTTGAGTTAGTTTGCTATCATGAGCTCTGTGGTTGGGCTTTTTTGGGGGGTGGGGGTGGGGGTTACAAAAACCAGGTCAGTCTCATTCAAGAAAAGGCAGGGGGTCGGGGTGGAGATGTCTTGAGAATTCCAGCTTAGGAATTGGCTCCAGATCAGTTCTTGCTTTCTGAGGCAGACTTGGCCCATGACGTTGGCCCTGACCCTGTGTCCCTCTTGACCTTTCACCCCGACATCTAACTGCAACTTCCTTTAGGGTTTCTTGATTCCAGTTCTTAAGGCAGAGAATCTGATTGGCTTAGCCTATCATTTTAC
>NW_007732857.1:0-295 GCF_000696425.1 Galeopterus variegatus | reverse complement strand
CAACACCAAGTCAAGGGTTAAGATCCCCTTACCGGTCATCTTTTTAAAAAAAACAAACAAAAAAACAGCAACATCAGATCACTGATCTGTGAGCAGATGTAATAATAAGGGAAAAGTTTGAAATTTTGCGAGGATTACTAAAATGTGAAACAGAGGCACAAAGTCAGCACATGCTGTTGTAAAAATGTGCTGATTGACTTGACGCAGGGTTGCCACAAATCTTCAATTTGTAGGAAAAAAAAAAAAAAGCAATGTCTGTGAAGCACAGTAAAGCGGAGTGCAATAAAACAAGGTA
>NW_007732856.1:107121-123251 GCF_000696425.1 Galeopterus variegatus | reverse complement strand
CATTGGGGTACAGGTATACCTTCGCACACATACATACACACACACACATACATACACACACACACACATATACACACACACTCACTCTCACACACATTCACACAAAAACAAACAAACAGCAACAACAACAACATCAACAACAACAATAACAAAAAAAAACGGGGGTGGGGGGGAGAGGAAGATTTAACAACCTCAACTTTTTTTGAAGCTCTTACAACGAGAAAATGGAGGGGACACATCTGGGTGGGAGGGGGGAGAGGGAGGAGGGAGGGAGGCTTTGGTGATGGGACACAATAACTAACTACATTGTATATTGACAAAATAAAAATAAAAAAAAAATAAAAAAACAAAAAAACAAAAAAATAAAAAAATAAATATTTGATTCACCTGGAATTTCCTTGGGTACAAAGAATCACCAAGGGATCCAGATGTATTTTGTACAAAGGGCTAACCATTTGCTCTGGCTCCGTTTTCCCTTCACTGATTTGAAGTGATACTTTATTTTATATTAACAAATACATTTTTGTTTTTCTTGTGAGATGATACATGGAAGTATTTGAAGGAGGCCAGCATGTCTTTTTCCAAATACTACTGTACATATATTTCTCCTACTCCTCTAGGAGTCCTTTGGAATGGTTTTCAAACATAGAATCAAAGATTAAAAAAAAAAAAAGCCAACCTTTTCTACAAGATAAAAAATGGAAAAAGGAAACATTGTGATCTGAGACTACGCTTAGTGCTACATGCATTTTGGGTAGTAAAGAAAGTGTGGGTGAGATTTGCATTTTGAGAAAGCATGGCTACTGTGTAGACTCAGATTTCTGGACAGAGCTGGAGGCTTGCTGGTTTTTTCTTCATTCTACTCAGGTCTCACCCTCAGACAGGCAAACACAACAGTCTGGTACTTGCACACAATTCAGGGTCAACATCTGCCTCCCTCCCTGGGGTAGTTCGTGAGTCATTGCTTGTGGAGTTTGGCTCGGTGGAGAGTGCTGCCTTCTACCCACACCTTTTCATTGTAAATGAAAAGGCTTTTGATCCACGTCTACTGCTGTTTACTCTACATCATTTGTCTGCCTCAAAGCAGAGGATTTGGCTTACTGAGAAGTAATTAAATAAACCTGAAGTACAAATCCTAAGAAACAAAAGAATATTATGTCTCAATCTCAGGGAAGGGACCCCCTACTCAGGAGATGTGTGTTTTAGGGGATGTTTCCTTTCATAACTCTGCTAAAATTTAGATCCCAAACTTCCCCTTGGAAGTGTTAACTAAATACATGAGTCTGCACAGGCTTCCACTTTGCTCAAGAGATTTGAGGTCTGCAGACAATAATTTGATTATTTGCATCCCACAGACCCGTCATGGAGAACTTACATTTAATTCGTCCTGCAGGGGGTTTCAATGTGGCTCCTACATTTATAGTTAGGAGAATAAAAATTTTAAAAAATGATAATAAAAATGTAAACTTTGTACCATACCACAAACAGACACATGAGAAAAACCAAAAAGTATACTTGTAAACCTCAGCTCAATTGTTAAACCTTTCTAATTTTCTTGTGTTTTTCCAGCCCAAATGAAGAAATTCCCTAGGGATTTCTCTAGCACTTTTCATCCGATGCTGTCAAAGCACTTTACACCCGCTATCTAATTAAGACTCTGAACACCTCAGTGAGAGAGAGAAGCATCAACACCATAAACCTGACAAATAGAAGCTGGATTCCCTGAAAACCTAAGTGAAATAGCTCTGGGTACATGATAAGAATGCATTGAATTTAAAGCATTGGAAAGTGCAATTCATCTGGTTGTAGATTCCTTAGTATCTTCTAGAGCATCCAGATCATTCCGCTAAGAATTCTATTTTGCAAGACTATTTCGAGGAAGTAGTAGCATTTCAGAGATATTTTCAATCATTAAGTACAGAAGAGGAATTGGAAGGTCAAAAAATACAGAGGAAGAACGTGGAGAGCATGCTGTTTGCATGATGTAACTTTCAGCAGACAACTGGGGGCTGGGTTATGGAGAAGAATGGTTCTTTGGACAGACCGAGCAGGGTTCAGGAAGGGTCTGTGAGGTAAGACTACAGAATCTGTAGTGGTATCGGGATTCTTAGTTGCAAGTAGCAGAAACCATCTCTGGCTGAGGTAAGCAGAAAGGAAATTTATTGGAAGGGTATCAGAATCTCTTGGATTCAAGAGAAGACTCAAGGACCGGTTTTGGAAAACAGGGAGGAACCAAGTAAGCTCCAGTGGGCAGGAATGGAAAGAATGGTCCTGCAGGAAGAACAGCCTAGTTTGTGTCTTGCTGCTATTTTTGTTGTGTATTTTGCCGCCACTGTCCTGACATCTTTGTGACCCTCACTCATGAGTCTAAGTTTTGGGAGATAGCTTCCAATTGGTCTAATCCAAGCCATTTGTCTTTCTTAGGTTGTGCAGGGGCAGGCAGGAGGGAGGCTCTAGCTCTTTCATCTTCTGTAGTGGGAGGTATTACCTACAACACGATAGGGGCTTTCTCAAAGGATATTAGGAAGTAAAGAGCCTGGATTGTGCACAGACAGAAAAATGAAAAATGTCTTCAAGAATCACCCCTCTCTGCTGAGCTATTCTTGCTTGGAACCAAAGTCCAGAAATTTAAAGTGTGTGTAGCGTAAGGAGTGTGTACACATGGAGGTTGCTCTAGCAGAGGGGTGACTGGCTTACTTTTGTCCTGAAAATAGCAGGGGATGCATCGTGGAACAGGTCTGTGCTTGTATAATGTCCCTTTTCTCCATACCCTCCACCTTCCTTCACTGGCTATTTCTAAATGTCTACCTTGTGCAGGGCACTCAAGCTGGGCAAAGTGTATATAGGTGCCACCTCTGGTCCTTTGTTTTCCTTTGGTCAGTAAGGACAATAGTGCCCTTGGGCAGGAAAGAGAACTGGAGAGATGCGGCTTTATTATTTGCACTGGTATAAATATTAGTTAATTTGAACATTTCACTCCAGTGTTCATCCTACTGTCTTGTCCTTACTAAGCCTAAAATGCCTACCTGTCACTGCTTCCTCTAAATTCTTATGGCCTAGATATTCCCAATCAGACAATCAAGGACATTGCTTTACACTATTGCTTTGTGGATGTTAGTCTTATTCATTTCTTCTTCCCAGCATTTAAAGAGCTCCTGAAACATAATCTTTGAAAAACTGATTTCAAATCGACATGTTTGGATGAAATCCAGGCCAGTCAGTCCTACAGATGTTTTGATATCATACTTCTGAATATATGGCAACACTGGATAATCAACTGTGGGTTTCAGTGTTCATTCATTCTGTGTGTTGGCACTCTTTAGTATTATCAGTCTGAAAATGGAATTTCTTAACTCTTCATCCTCCACAATTCGATTCTTTTGATCCTATATCTGTATTTCTGTAATTTCTTATGCTAGTTTAGGTTTTTCTGTTCGATGTATTTTTAAGTCTACTGCTGTCGGTGTAGCATAGCTAAGATTGTAAGATTCCAGGAAATTGGGACCCAGACCCTTTCCTCTGTTCGGCATCCAACATGGAGTGCAAATGACTTCTGGTGAGGGTGGTATTAAAAGTGGTGACAACGATTTGCTATAGATATGAGAAAGCCTGTAGCTCTAGACATATCAGAATTAAACAGCTCTCATTGCCTCACAGGGAATGCAGACCATTTATGTCACCTGTCAAAACCAGTCTTCTGATATCTGTCACCCTGTTCTTGAACACTGTGTTTCACACCAGCTAAATCTCTAGGTATTGGGAATACAATTTCCTGTTCCATGCTTGGCTCCATCTAAAAGCTACCATTTGCTTCTATTGACTGAGTTTTAGTAATAGGTTAAACGATTTCTGTGTGTAAGGTCTATTGAGCACTTTGGCTGTGTGGGGAGGACAGGTGCAAATTTTCAACTATTAACCTAGATACTTCTTGTACTACTGAAATATTTTGTCTTACTGAGGTTGCTAGCTAGGCTTAACCATAGCATCAGGAGTGGGAGCAAGAAAATATCTGTCCATTAAATACTCCATACCATGTCCACCTTTGCATTTATTAACCTACTGAGACAGAAGGACTTTGGGATAGGATGTGGAGAGAAGGTGAGGAATATTTAAAGAATCCCATCCTCATGACACTGACCAAGAGGTAGAGCTAGATATTGAGATGGGATGGCTACATGAAAGTTGTATCTGCTTTTCAAATGTCAAATACAAGCTCCTTTACTTGGATTTCCACTGCACTAATTTTAAAGAACTTCAGCTGGCAGGTATAATATTCAATACTAAATTGATGCTCCCACATGTAGGGGATTCAAACATGACATGAGTCCTAGGGCCTGTAGTGGATTGAATTATGTTTCCCCAAAACTCATTGAAGCTTGAATTGTGTCCCCCAAATTTTATGTATTAGAAACTTAGCCCCCACTGTGACTGTTAAGAGGGTGGGAAATCCTATTATGGTAATTGAAAGGTGGAGCCTTGAAGATGTGATTGGATTGCAGGACTGTGCAGTAGTGAATGGATTAAAAATGGTGGTCAGGGGCATGGTTCTGAGGGCTTTAAAAGAAGAGAGAGTCTGCCTTTTGCTCTCTCTGCTCTCTGTGCTTCCACCATCTTGCAATGTGAGACCCCTGGGTCACTGTTGCCACCACCACATGGACTTTGGACTTCCTAGCCTCAAAAACTACAAGCAATAAATTTCATTTTCTTTATAAATCACCCAGTTCCGTGTATTCTGTTATAAGCAACAGAAACGGACTAATACAATATTAATGAGAAATACCTGTTTTATGACATGGGAATGGAGTGAGGTAATAAATATGTAAGTTAAGAAAAGGGCCACATGGGCAGATATCCCATAATAATATATATATATTTTTGGCTGCTGGCAAGTATGGGGGTCTGGACCCTTGACCTTGGTGTTATGACACTGTGCTCTAAGCAACTGAGCTAACCGGCCAGCCTTCTTGATAAATTTTGATGAAGATTTTTGCTGTGAAAATTTCTCTTATTGTAACCTGAAGACGGAGTGTTCTTTTTTCAAAATATTTTTGACTATGCAGATGAGGAATTTGATACTTAAAGAGAATAAACAAAACTCAAGTCTTGCAAATAAGTATTCAACGATGTGTTAATTGCCCTGAAGTCCAGAAACATTAGGTAACCTACCCAAGATCTCACACTGAGTTAGAGACAAAGTCAGGACCGGATGCCAAGACTCTTAATCCTAAACTATGTCCCTTCACTATTTTATGAAATGACTTTAAACCCGGAATTCTATTCCTCTTTAAAACTTAGTGTTTTTAGTTATAGTCTCTCACTATTTTCTTCTGTTTCTTTAAAAAACTTAATGAGTTATATACATTTTAGCAACTATTTCTGAAAATTTTAAAGGCATTAAAATTTATTTTTCTTGAAATGTTGTTAATGACTTGTTTTTAATCTTACACTATTTAAAAAAATCTAGAATTCTTAATAATTTGCCTTCTTTGAATAACTAACAGTAAAAATAATTTGTGATTTTTAGAAAAGATAACTGAGCTCTTATGCTTGGCTACAGGGAGAGCAGTTAGGCCTAGGGCCCCTCAGAATTAGCATCCAATCCAAGCCTATCTGAATCCAGAACCCTGCTCTGTCCCTTTCTGTCCCACTGCAGGAAAGATTTCACTGCTCTCCTTTCTAAGGGAATTTTTCTAAACATTTCCTAACAGGAATGCTAATCTAAGCATTAAAGATATCAGAAAAAAATGAGCTTCAGGTAAGTGATCTGTGCTGACCCCAACTTTCACTTATAAGGGACCAAAGGAAGTGTTGCCTCCATGAGAAATCCCTGGGGTGTTGCAGAAACAGCAAAATGCCAATTCCAGTGCCATGAAAAGGAGGCTATGATAGACGGGGCAAGGGTTTAATTGATTCTCAAGTGTCCCAGCTACCAGGGAAAATGGTTTATTCTGAAATGGAAAGGCTATGAAATGAAAGATTTTGTGCTAAAGCCTTACTAGGTGGGAGCTGGTGGTCTTTGTGTTTTAGTATTGCTATTAACGCTCCAGGCGGCAAAGTTGGGATGATTCATGGTGTTGTCAAAAGCTCTTGTAGTTTGAAATGTCACATTAAGTAACTCTAGTTGCTGTCATTACTGCTGTGATGTTAGCAGCTTGTAGAGAGTGGGGGCTCTGAATTTCTATTTCTAATTATACTTTCTGTATTAACCATGTTTTTTTTTTTTTTTGTATTCTGATGGTTTGACTCTGGAGGGACTGCCTCTCCCAAGACCAGCCACTTTCTAGAGATAGGAAACAATTTGCCAGCAAGCACCTTGAGCAACTCTTTCAAATGCAAACCAACCAACCCAGAGCCCACACCCCCAACCACCTCCTCTACTGGGCTCTCACATTCAGCGCCGATATTCTCCTGCCCTAATTACTCAAGACAGGTACCAGATAACCAGTGAAAGCCTCTATGCTCCAGAACCCACTGAAATTATTCAAATTAGCCAATCCTAAACCTGTGTACCCTGTCTCACCTGTTTCTTCCAGCAGAAACCACGATAATCCTTGCTTCCCTGCATGGCACTTCCTCTTCTTGGGATTTGTGAGCATAACAAATGATCTCTTCAATGGCTGTCATCTCTTGATCTGTTGGCCTTGCCATACCTAAATAATGGTAAAACCAACACTTGAAAACAGCCTTCTTCTAAAGTAGAATACAGATGAGACAAGGTCTGGAAAGATCTAAAGGGGTAAGTATGGATACAGATGTAGCCAAACAATACTGGATAAATTGAACTAGGTAAAAAAGTCATTTTTAAAAACCTGGGAAGTAGGAAACTGATATTGTAGGACATTTATTTAAGATATGAGAGAGTGAATATACAAATGGACAGTAGCCAGATCATACATGACAATAGAACTCTGACCTACAACCTCTGCAGCGATTGGCCCAGAACAGTCAGGTCTTGGTCAATGACTGCCAGCTTCCTTAATTTTTGCCCCTACCTCCTACTCAGAACCAATCAGAGAAAGCCAAATATCCTCTCCGAACCAATCACACAAGATGCCCTGTGTCTAGGTAGCCTGCCTCCAGCGTCCCAATGCTAACAGCCTCCAGGGAGGGTATACCTAAGCCTTCTCTTTCTTTCACTATAAAGGTTTCCCACTCCTTTGTCTATTTTCAGTCCCTGCCAAACAAGCGATGGTGGCTGTCTCCCTTGATGTAACAAGCTCTGAATAAATAACATCTGTTTGTTCTCAGTCTTTGCTTATTTTTACCTATGCTTTAATAATCAACCACTACTTCTAAAATTGAACATAATATGTGTACCCATCAAACTAATTCCCTTTCCCAACTTTCCAGTGTGGGGTTGATTCGGTCCTGATGGAGTTTGGATGTGTTGTCCCCTCCAAAACTCAGGTTGAAATTTGATCCCCAATGTGACAAAGTTGGAAACTGAGTCATGGGGGCGGATTCCTCATGAATGGATTAGTGCTCTCCCTAGGTGGGGGATTAGTGAGAAAGTTTTCACTCTATTAGTTCCCACAAGAGCTGGTTGTTTATAGGACCCTGGCAACTTCTCTCTCTCTTTCTTGCTTCCTCTTGCCATGTGATCTGCTTGTACCTGCTGGCTGCCTGCTGCTTCTGCTGTGAATAGAAGTGGCCTGAGGCCTGCACCAAATGCAGCTGTCCCAGAATCATAAGCCAAATAAACCTCTTTTCTTTATAAATTACCCAGTCTCAGGTATTTTTGTTACAGCAACACAAAACAAACTAATACAGAAAATTGGTATCAAGGAGTGGGGTGTTTCTATACAGATACCTAAAAATGTGGATGCAGCTTTGGAACTGGGTAATAGGCAAGTTTGGAGGAGTTTGGAGGTCTTTGAAGAAGACAAAAAGATGAGGGAAAGTTTGGAACATTTTAGAGATTGGCTAAATGGTTGTGACCAGAATGCTGATAGAAACATGGACAGTAAAGGCCATGCAGATGATAAGGTCTCAGATAGAAATGAGGAACTTATTGGGAATTGGACAAAAGGTCACTCTCACTATACCATAGCAAGGAACTTGATGGCATTGTGTTCATGCTCTTGGACTTTGTGGAAGGTTGGACTTAAAAGTTGTGAACCAGAATGCTTGGTGGAAGAAATTTCTAAGCAGCAAAATATTAAGGAAGCTGCGTGGTTACTTTTAACAGCCTACTCTGAGTTATGGCAGCAAAGGCATGATGTAAAGCCAGAATTTAAAAGGGAAGCAGAGTGTAAAGATTTGGAAAATTTGCAGCCTGGCCATGTGGTAGAGAAGTGGAGAGCAGGAGAAAAATGCAAGGGTGAAGCAGATAAATTGGTTGCTAAAGACATTATCTTGGTGGTGAGGCAGCCAGATGCTAATAGGCAAGACAATGACAGAAAAGCCCTAAAGGCATTTGAGAAGTCTGGAAGGGTGCCCCACCCATCACAGACTCTGAGGTAGGCCTGAGGTGGGATTGAGCTGTCCTGGAGGACACACCTGGGGTGCGGCTGCCCTCGGGAACCTGTTCCCTGCATTCCAGCTGCTCTGGCTGGAGCAGCCCAGCCTCAGGTGGCCCCAAATGTTGTTCATGCAGCAGCTCTGGTGAGCACAAGCCAGAAACCTTGGTGGTGGCCTTGTGTTGAGTATGTGGGCCGGCAGAACCTTCAAAAAGGAACACAGTCTTACTGACCTCTTGGCTTTATCCTGGTGAGACCCGTGTCAGTCTTCTAACCTAGAGAATTGTAAGATAAACTTTCATCATTTTAAGCCACTGAAATGGTAATTTGTTACAGCAACAGTAGGACTGGTCACTGACTTATGAATACTTTATTTTCCCTCTCAAGCCAAATATATTCTGATCAGGTTCTCCATGAAATTCTGACAACCCAAATCTTAAGTCAAATGTTTTTAAAATAGTTCTATTAACATTGAAGTAAAATAAATGGAACGCCAATTCACAGCTTCTTTAATAATAGATTTGCCCACTTCTCTAGCACTCGTTACAGGGAACATCATATGTAAGGTGACAAGTTAATATTCTTAACTACTCATAGAGTGACTGGATGATTAGCAAAAGTAAATTCTTGAGGTCTGTTCTAAGGTGCCAGAGAACACGGCTGCCTCCCCAAATGACCAGTCTTTAGCTGAAGTCTTCAACAGAATGTAGATGTGAGATAAGAGGCCATTCTGGACGTGGTAAGAATTTAGCTGAGAATTCTGATTTGTCCCTTGATATCTACTCCGTACAAATACTGCCGGCAGTCATCAATTGCTTTTAGTTTATAATATAAAGCTCCTAACGGACCGCAACCCTCAGTGTCGCACCCGTACCGGACTGGGACCAGCAACGGGATCGCAACCCTCGGTGTCACGCCTGCACCTCACTCAGCCAGTGAGCGGGAACTGGTCTGTATGTGGGATCCGAACCCTTGGCGGGAGCGCCACCGTGCTCCCAAGCGGCGCACTGTAGCAGTGCGCCACCGGGCCAGCCCGTGATTTCACCTTTTAAAAAAATATTTTAAAATGTGAAATGCTTAAATAGGAATTTGATCAATGCATGGGGAAATTAACTGGGTTGATGAAGCAAGTGATAAAGTTTCATATCTGAAGAGACAATACATCTTGCAAGGGTAAAACAGAATAATCAATAAATCAAATAACAGGTGAAAAATGCTAAGTAGTAATAATTTCAAACAGGAAAAGCCATACTGATTTGGACACTCTTAGTCATGACTTTTGAGGACAATCATTCACCAGTCATTTTTCAGCTGTTTTCCCCCTCCCTGTGCATTTAATCAATGAAAATAGAGGCTCAGAATGACAGGGTGATAGGAGGAGGAGCTACAGCAATCAGTTCAAATCTTGACTCTGCCCTGAGTAGCTGTTCTCTGTAAATTGGAGTTAATAAATCCCTATGAGAAGTGTCTGGTACATAATGGGGGCTTAATAAAAGTTAGCACCCTTCCTCATGAGAGAGGTGGACAACTGCAGCCTAGATTGGAAACCTGAGTTATGGAGAAAGAGTTAGAATGACTTAATACTGTTTGTATATGGCCATAAAAACACCATCTGCTGGCTCTAGCTGGTTAAGCTATTACAAAGCTGATGTACACTAATGCTGTACTGATAGGAGGGAAATGGCCAAACCTTTGCTGTTTCTATCATTATTTGACAAGCTGCCATCTCGGGACCAGTGGTTAAGCTATTACAAAGCTGATGTACACTAATGCTGTACTGATAGGTGGGAAATGGCCAAACCTTTGCTGTTTCTATCATTATTTGACAAGCTGCCATCTCGGGACCAGTCTCCAGTTTACCCATCACATAACCTGGTTGTTGAACATTTAAAGATTTATTTCGGTCCTTAAATATTTATACTCTCCTCCAACCTTTTATTGCTATAGTTATTGCTGAAGAAAAAACAAGACTCAGGAGGTTACTGTGTGGTATATCAGCAGTTCCAGACTTTACCGTGAGGTTGGGGTCTATTTTATGTTGAATTAGACTCAGCTGAGTGGATTAATATTAATATTAAAGTCTCATTTTGCATGATGAAGCTAGATGTGCCTGGGAGAAAAGCATAAGGTCTATTCCTTTTTATGCCCATCAGGCAGTGAAGAAAAGGCCACTTTCCCTGCAATACACATTGCTGGGCCAGAAGTGAATAGCAGCAGATTCTGGACCTCAGGGGGGTTTGTCTCCAATAAAGTGTGCAGCTGCAGGTTGTCCCAGTGGTAGAAGTGAACTCGAGTTCTCCTGCCACCTCTCACAACACCTGCGTTTGGATCTTCAGTACCCATTAGGCATAATGATGGGCTGATTCCACATCCGTGGGACCTTTGGCCTCATTTGGATGATTAAAGAGAATGAAATATACATCCCAGACACCTGCCAACTTGCAATAATAATAGCCTGTATTTACATAATGCCTTTCTCTAAGAATCTCAAAGCCCCTTGTCTTTGAAAATCTATTTCTGGTAGGGAGGGGTAGATAATCTCATCTCCATTTTGCTGAGTCTTAGAGCCATGGTAGGATATAAATACTTGGTCATGGTAGTAACCATCCTGGAACTCAAACTTCGCTGCATATTGAAATCATCTGGAGACCTTTTACAACTATGAATGCCTGGCTCCTGTGCTCAGGCAGCATTTCTGTCAAATTGCTCTAGAGGGATGAGCTGGGCATCGGGATTTTAAAAATCTCTTCAAGTGCAGAAAAGCCTGGGGACCACAAAGGTAAAGGGATTTGGTCTGGCACTTTTTCTTTCTTTTTTTTGGTGGCTGGCATGGGGATTTGAACCCTTGACCTTGGTGTTCTAACACTGTGCTGTAACCAACTGAGCTAACCAGTCAGCCCCTGGTCTGGGACATTTCTGTGAAATATTAGTAGGAAGCATTTCAGATGGCAGAGCTCTTAGAATTACTCTTTCCCCACTGGGTTTCCTGTCTTTGTTGCTGTTTTCAGTCCTGACCGATTCTACCAATAAGGAGGGATATTGGAAGTATAGGCCAAGCCCAGAATTCTTGGGGTGATCCCCACTCTCACCTCCAGCCAACAGAAGATTAGCTCAGATCATTATCTTCCAGCAGGAATTATACTTTGGAGTATTCCAGAGAGAAGATAATTAAATCAGCATATAACTGTAGTTTTAAAAGACAACAAGAACAAATTCTTCTCTTGGAAACTCTCTCTATACTTTATAGAAAATATTTGGGAGATAGTTTTCCAGTCAGTGAACTAGGGTTTGAAGGAGAGAAAGTGCCAAAAGCCTTTTCATCACAACGAGGAAAGCATCCTACAAATCACAAGTGAGTACACCCTGGGCCTGTGGTGCTGTGGCCGGGGGGGCTGTTTACCATTAAACTTGTTGTTCCCTGACTTTCACAGAGATGTTCAGGCAGCATTGAAGGTTGGAAAAGCCAGAGGGTGACCTTTGTGTCCTGGGTCCCTGCATCACAGCTGGTGACTCAGCCATGACTTCTGGTGTGGGACCAACTTCACTTGAAGGTGGATGGATCCGATGGTGACATTTATTTACAGGGCTGTTTTGTGGAAGCAGCTGTTGCCTGCAGGGAGTAAGACTGGCTTCTCAGATGTTGAACTGCTTCTCCATCTGTCTGAAAAGAAGAGGAAGCAGGAGTAAAAGAAAAGCAGAACTGGGACCTGCACAGAAACTATGGAAAAGAGAGGAGACGATTGGAGGGAAGGCAATGAGGCTTTAATAACTTACCAGTAAGTGTTCACTCTCTTAGAGTCCTTAGCATTAAGATAAAAGTCATGTCCTTCACTGCTGCTAATGGAAAGGAAATGAAGTGATGAGAAAGCTCAGTAGGGAAGCCTGGATTCCTGCCTGTTAACTGGTTCCATGGGCCCCTAGAAGGTCCTGGAGTCTCAGGTCTGACTGTGTCTCTTGTGAACAGTTCTTTCTTTTTCTGTAGTTCTTGTGGTGTTCCTAAGTGTTAGGATAGTTTCAGTATATTTCTGGAGGCACAAGGACATCCATAGACATTGAGGATATTTGAGCAGTTCTGGGCAGACATTAGGTGAGTTGTGGGGTACGTGTATTAGTTTCCTAGAGCTGCTGTAACAAATTACCTCAAAGTGTATGGCTTAAAACAGAAATTCTCTCACAGTTCTGGAGGCCAGGTGTCCAAAATTAGGTGTCAGTGGCTTCATGCTCCCTCTGAAGGCTCTAAGAAGCTCCTCTTACTTAGCAGTGGCTCCTGGCAATCCTTGGCTTTCCTTGGCTTGTAGCTGCCTCAGTCCAGTCTTTGCCTCCATTCTCATATCACCTCCTCTGTGTGTTTTCCTGAGCCTTCTCTCCTATAATCATGCCAGTCATTGGATTTAGGGCCCACCTTAAATTCAGGATGATTTCATCTTAAGATCCTTGACTAATTACATCTGTAAAAACTCTATCTCTGAATAAGGTCGCATTCTGGGTTCCAGGTGAATATGAATTTTGGGGGAAGGCTACTATTCAACCCATCTCCAAGAGAATGAGAGAAACACAAGAGGAAGAGAAGAGATGGATGGATTGAGAGCAGGGCCTAGACCAGTGATTGTTAACAGTGGTTGTTCATTAGAAATATTTGGGGATGGAGGCAGATTTTAAAATCACTATCTTGGCCCCAACCCCAGATATTTTTATTTAATAAATCTGGAGTGGGGCCTGATCAACATAAGAACCTTCAGTTAGAAGAGGGTTGGTTTAAGTTATTAGGAAGGAGTGATGACTCTGGGGTTGAGGGGTAGGGGGCCTGGGAGTCTGCGTGCAGCATTGAAAA
The DNA here is from genome assembly GCF_000696425.1 of Galeopterus variegatus. Lineage (NCBI taxonomy): Eukaryota > Metazoa > Chordata > Mammalia > Dermoptera > Cynocephalidae > Galeopterus > Galeopterus variegatus. The sequence continues at coordinate 109,961 of NW_007732856.1, read as the reverse complement.
GTACTCCGATTCGATTTGGTAGTGTCTCCTAAACAAAATGGGTCTGCAGGCTTTGAAAGACAGGTTGCCAGTTTGAGATGCCAAGTGTAGACTCTTAGGAATTTTTGTATAATCTTACAGATCTATGGGAATGGCAACCTAGCTCTAAAATGCATGTGGTGATAATGATACCAAATATGTGGGATAAATCCTCACTTGGAAAATCCAGAATACAGAATTGCTTTATCTAAGATGACCCTATCAATGAATGTTCTCAGGAACCAAGTCATGTTCCAAGCCTCTTCTGCTTTATTGTACATACTCTAGACACTGGAGTGATTTTGTATCATTATAGGGTTTTATTCTGGAGCCACTTGGACACTTTTGTACACTCAAAAGTTCAGGACACTTTTCTAAAGCTCAAGCATCTACTTCTAAAGGAGCTAACTCACTCCCCAGCATCCTTTTTTAAATAGTGAGATCTAGATTTGTACCAAGCCTTGTCATAACCTTGGGCAGGTTACTTATCCCTGTTCTACAGATGAGTGTATTAATACCCACCTCAGTGAGTTATTGTTAGGATTAGATGTTATGAGCTCTAACAAATGTTAATTCTCTTTCTCTGCCTCTTCTCCATCCCAGATGATGACTCTTTGTCCTTTTATCAAATAAACACCATCGGATATTGAACAAAGTGTGCTACTCTTAGCTTTTAAATAGCAGTTAAATGACAATGGTACTAATAATAGCTGACAATTTCTGAGTTTTTTATACATTGCTGAACACTTTGAAAAGATTTTGGCACATAATTTCATTCAGTTTTACAACAATTTCATTTTCTCATTTGTGATGAGTGATAAATTATAAAATATGTATATAATGTTTTTTATACATTGCTGAACACTTTGAAAAGATTTTGGCACATAATTTCATTCAATTTTACAACAATTTCATTTTCTCATTTGTGATGAGTGATAAATTATAAAATATGTATATAATGTATAATAGATATATAAATGATATAAATAACATATAAATAAATTATATATATAATTTATCCCTCTTAACAAATGAGGAGATTTCAGCTCAAAGACAGATGGAAATTTACCTAAGTGCACACAGCTCTTTTGACTCCAGAAACTGCACTATTATTCACTCTGCTTTACAGTTCTCCCGACTCACTTATGAACTATATGAGGACAGGTACCTATGTCAGGCAGGACCAATGACCTACACCTGGTTGCCTTTCAGAAAATTCTCAAACACTTAGGGACAACCCTGTCTTCTAATGACCCAAATTGGGATGACAAGAGTCCTCAAGGGTGGTTGGTAGGTCTTTGTTTGTACTTACAAATATAGTGTCAATATTTTAATTTTATAGTGTGAATTATCAAAAATGATAGCTAATTAAAAAACCCAAGTAGGTAACATTCCACTAGTGTTTCATGAGAAAGAACAATATTTACATCATTATTTCTGATATATTTTCAGGCTATTGTAATAATTAGGGCAAGAGAATCTAAAGATCCATGAAGTCAGAACTATCAAGAAGAGCAAAAGAGAACAGAAATGGAGCACCATCTTTTGGGGTATAAAGTAAATCATTTTTTTTTTTTCTATCTTGCCATAAAGTTTTATAGCCCAGGTATTGACTATTAAAATGGCATATTATGTTTTTATAGTCTTACATAATAAAAATTCCCAGACTGTCCCTGGCACATGGAGTTGAGCAAACAGGTTTATATCTCTAAATCGATTAAGAGGAAGTTATGAATGAATAACGTTTTACATATACCTCCCAAAATAAGCACATCAACCAAGATGTGGGGGAGGATGAAGGAGGAGGACACAAAATGCACAAAAACAGAAAAAAAACCCTTATTATAAATAAAAAAAATAACCACACTAAAGGAGACGGGGAAAATGAGCTAATCTAAGTAACTCTGAAAAATAGTGTTTTGACTGGATGCTGTAAGGCTAAAGAAAACTGTACACAAATACTGTACTGTACTTAATATATCTTTTTGTCACAGAAGTATGATTTAGCAATTCTGTAACCAAACACCTTATACTAGGGATGAACAAATAAATTACAGATAATGAGAACCAAGTTTCTTACTGTTGGAAAAAGAAATTTTAAGTAAGAAATGGGGCTAGAATCAACCTTATGATGTTGATTGGAATTGGAAGTATCCATGTGAACCCATGATTTTTAATATGTATACAGATAAATAGATAAATATAAATGGTTGTGTATGCATAGGTTAGCACACAACATATATTTTCCAACTGTGTCAATGACACTCCAGTAGCAATGAGAACCCAGATCTTGGTTTCTAAATCTCGTTCTTTGACAGAAGGAATTAGAGCTCCTTGTAGAAGAAATGACTGATCTAGGACTGGGGCAAGGAAATACAAGATGAGCCTGAAGCATCTTACAGTATCAGAAAGTAAAGAAGTTCTAAAAAAGAATATGTGATGTCAAAGGGAAACAAGAAGCCAACCTAAAAGAGCTCCTGATGTCGGGTCTGCCGCCGGCGGCTGACCTGTACAGCCCTAGCCTCGTTCCTTCTGGTGAGCGAGCGAATGGCCCGGGATTCCTCTTTCCCTCCTGTCTCCTTTGGAAGGAGATGGGGGAAGAGAGCCGTGAAGAGAGGTGAGCACAACCGCTGGCCCCACCCAGCCGGGTTAAAGGACAATCAGACACGGCGGGGGTTCTGTCCAGGCAGTTCCATTTATTATCACACAAGCACTTGCTTTTTTTTTTTTTTCCTTTTTGTCTTTTTTTGTGACCGGCAATGGATTGCAACCCTCGGTGTTGCTCCCGCACCTCGCTCAGCCAGTGAGCAGCCAGTCTGTAT
>NW_007732856.1:104255-106211 GCF_000696425.1 Galeopterus variegatus | reverse complement strand
AGCGGCGCACTGTAGCAGTGCGCCACCGGGCCGGCCCCAGCACTTGCTTTTATAGGCAGATAGGGAGGGGAGGATTTTTACATAATCTTATCAGCTTAAAGGTCAAGAGAGCATGCATCCCGTCTCAATGTCTAGCTATTGCAACCTCCAGTGCGGAAGCACGTGTATTTGGCCAATAAGGGCTTAGGCAAGGTTCCCGCAGACACCCCCTCCCTACTTCCTCCCGGAGTCATCTTAGGCTGCCACGTTAATACACCCTTGTGGGCCCATAATGGCGCCGCTTGTAATGTCACTTAAGGTGGCGTTAGTTTTTAAGGCCCGACACCCTGACAGCTAAAGTTCACAATTTGAGCAACATAATAAGTAATAATCTCAGATTTGATATTTTAATAATATTATAACCCAACAACTAAAATAAATATCCGTGTCCATGCTGCTATAAATAATTGAATAAATAAATGGGCATAAGAAACAGCTCTTTCACAGAAGAATTTCAATTAATAAATGTGGAAGGAAGGAATAAGGGAAATACCAAATCACCATTAGGCAACACCATAGTAATAACTGTTGTTAGGAAGATCTACAGATAGAAGGTGAAATCTGTGGTCAAATGTTGGAGGTGATGTAGTATATTAGCATGGTTCAAAGTATCTCTCCCAAGATGTCTATCAATTACAAAGGGAAAAATAATAACTTTATAGTGAANGACACCCTGACAGCTAAAGTTCACAATTTGAGCAACATAATAAGTAATAATCTCAGATTTGATATTTTAATAATATTATAACCCAACAACTAAAATAAATATCCGTGTCCATGCTGCTATAAATAATTGAATAAATAAATGGGCATAAGAAACAGCTCTTTCACAGAAGAATTTCAATTAATAAATGTGGAAGGAAGGAATAAGGGAAATACCAAATCACCATTAGGCAACACCATAGTAATAACTGTTGTTAGGAAGATCTACAGATAGAAGGTGAAATCTGTGGTCAAATGTTGGAGGTGATGTAGTATATTAGCATGGTTCAAAGTATCTCTCCCAAGATGTCTATCAATTACAAAGGGAAAAATAATAACTTTATAGTGAAGAACCCGACAGACAGTGCCTTAACCAACTGATTAAAGTTAACATCAGAAATTACATATGTTGATTTTATGTTCCTTCTGATATGAAGTCCTGGGAAGGGCATAGCATCACTTTTGTGGTACTCTGTAATATGCCTAAAATCCAAATCGAGAGGCATTCTAGCAAATACCTAACAACTACTCATCAAAAGTGTCAACATTATGGAAAACAAGGATAGACTGAGGACATGTCTTTGATTGGAAATTAAAGTGATATTACAACTAAATGCAATGTGAGGTAGTTTAAAAAAAGGACTTTAGGAGAAAAATTGGTGAAATTTAAATAAGATCTGTAGTTCAATTATTAGTATTGAACCAAAGATAATTTCCTGGTTTTGAAAATTGTACTATGGTTTTATCAGTTGTTAGAATTAAGCTCCCTGCTTATCACTATCACAATGTTGGTCTAAGTGCAATCAAGGGGTTAAAAATGAAGATTCCCAGGACCCATGTCAAATGTATGGAATGGGGATCTCTGATCAGAGCATCTTCATTTGTAACAAACATCTTCAGATTGCACTAGGGGCAATACCGGGACAGTGATGAGCATGTTGAGTCTCCAAAACCTCACAAAATCTGGTATTCACCTGCAATCAATGAAAGGGACACGTACGAACGTCCCATGTCATGCAACAAAGTTATGATTCAGGCCTTTGCCAAATGGGAAGGGATTTCTAACCACTTGAGGAGAGGAGGGAAGTCACTTTGCAGAGAAACGGGAGACTCACTTCATCAGCAGAAACTGCTGCGTGGCTCCTGTCTTCATGTACTTAAAGAATAAGAGGACCAGTTGAGGTCATGTGGTTAACGGCAAAGTCTAATATAGGT
>NW_007732856.1:99026-103873 GCF_000696425.1 Galeopterus variegatus | reverse complement strand
CCAAATGGGAAGGGATTTCTAACCACTTGAGGAGAGGAGGGAAGTCACTTTGCAGAGAAACTGGAGACTCACTTCATCAGCAGAAACTGCTGCGTGGCTCCTGTCTTCATCTACTTAAAGAATAAGAGGACCAGTTGAGGTCATGTGGTTAACGGCAAAGTCTAATATAGGTAGCAGTAACTGATGATTTGCTAGATCAAAGACCTTTAAGCCAAGCAATGGAGATGACCCTTGCTTATTATCATCTGATAGCTTTAAATTATCCTCAGTGTCCTAGGGGACAGACAGAGAGGAGCTGGGAAGGCAAAGGGCTTACAGAAGGTCAATAAGTTATCCTTCAACAAGTTAAAGCCTTCAAGCCCAGGCACGCACCTTCCTTTCAAGTGCACTTACAAGAGGGAGAGAAGAAATGAAATAGGCTTCTAATTATTTAAATTGGACCTACACTCTGCTGAGCAGTGCATTAGCCAGCATTCTGCCTCCATGCGAGCTGTCGGTTCAGCCAGGAGAAGGAGATTAAACGTGTCAGCACTAGGTGTGGAAATAATTGGGGGCAGTAATTGGGAGAAATCTGGGTGCCTGATTGTGACTGCCGTCTAGTTCTCTCTTTCAAAAATCTGAATTCATATTAATATACTAGGTGTGGAAATAATTGGGGGCAGTAATTGGGAGAAATCTGGGTGCCTGATTGTGACTGCTGTCTAGTTCTCTCTTTCAAAAATCTGAATTCATATTAATATGTTGATGGCCTCGTCCAAACTGGATAGAATTCGTTAACAATAAAAATAATTACACAAATGGCTTACACTTAGATAATCAGGTAATGAGCTGCAGCCTTGATGGAGAGCCTAGCTTTACAAAGTGGATGCACTAGTTCTGTTTCCATACAAAAGTCCCTTATTAGTTTTTTTAAATTTTTTTTTTTTATTTTTTCAGTTGAATTCAGTGTTAGGTCTGATGTCTGGTCTTCCACTTTGATAGTGTGAATTTGCTCTACAGCTGGAATTTTTGGGTGGCAACAAATCTGCTTAGAGTTTGAGTATGTTTGGTATATTTTCTATTGTGTTAGGTATTCAGTACAAGTTAGTTTCATCTGAGAATTTCCCTAAATCAATTTCTGAAGAAGTTAACATTTCCTTTGTAGCTCCCAACTTAATTTTTATTTTTTATCTATTACAAATATGTATAGTTCTTGAAGGCTCAGAATTCTCCCCTTTTGAAATTTCTCCCAGAAAGAAAATTGGTACCAATAATTTGCATTTTTAAGGTATTTAAAATTATATGTAATGTGATTAAAAATTCTATCTTGTGTTACAGAATTTTCAAGCACTAGGATTCAGAAAGGCATTATTTTGGGGACTGGCAGGATCTTTCTAGCTAAAAGTAGATGCAGGGTGTGTTTACCTGTCTTATTTGTGAACATGGTGCTCTTTGGAGAAGGCATGAAGGGATGTTTCATCCCTTTGCTAATGATAATGCTGTCTTACCTTGGCTTGGTACTTTCCAGTTAGAAGCTGAGATAGTATTGATGAACTCATTAAAGCCCTCAATCAGTCCTAGGAGGAAGTCAGAGCAAATGTTTTTGTTTGGTTGAGGAGGAAATGAGGCTCAGAGAGGTTGTGGTTGGTTAAAAGTCAATTTGAAACTGGGACTATGATCTTTCTAATCAGAGTCAACCTGCCCTCTCCTTTCTTTCTCTCTCCCTCCCTTCCTGCGTTAAACATCTCCTATGTGGCACACATTGCACAGGCACCAGGGTTTTCCAGGTTTCTCTGGAACCTTACATACATATAAAGCAAGGTGCCTGCTCTAAAGGGGCCTACAGTAAAGTAAAGAGGGACAAATGCAAAATCAATCAAGAGCACCAAAGTGTTAGAGAGGCTGTGATGTAAATATTTAAAGAGAGTAGTGTGAGAAGACAGAGGTGTATTGGTCAACTAGATACGCAACTAAGGTAAGGGGGAGCTGTGATGCATTAGGAAAAGCTCCATGAGACGGTAATGTTCTTCCTAGCAAAGTCTGAAGTTGGAGCAGGCACCAGACAGACCTGAAATTAGCCTTTTTTGCAAAGTGCATCTCCATGAGGAACTCCGTGCAGAAGGGGTTCCATGGCCAAATAATTTTGTGAAATATAGCGTGCACTATATCTGAAGTTTGTAATTCCTATTGGGATAGTGAGGACTCTGGAGAGCCCTTCACAAAGAAACCTGTTTAATTTTGTATATCCAGCCAAAGTGTGGGATTGTAGAGCTTTAAATAAAATTTTTTAGAGAAAAATGAAAATTTTTGGTAGTGTAATATATAACTCTGGAAAGTGCTGGTGGATCTTCTCAACAGACAGCTGAGATTTGGCTGTGAGAAGTGGAGAAATAAAGTGCGGTGCAGACCAGCCCCACAAGGATGGGCAGTGAGCCCTACACCTGATAAACCAGAACCCTGACAATGTTGCTGTTGTTCTATATAAAATAGTGAGCCCCATGGAGAAGGGAACTCTAGGTGTCAGAGAGAAATGGGGGAGGAGGAGGAAGAAAGCTGGAGCGGCATCTTGATTTTTATTTCTCCTATGTGGCAGTGTGGCTAACTTGGAGACAGTTGTGAAATGGAATCCCAGCTTCTGCAATGGTGGTGAGGAGGCTGCTGGGGGAAGTGGTATGGAGGGCTTAACAGGCTACTCATCTTGGGGTGTGAACACCTCCTTTTTCTTCAGATAACAAACACTCTCAGCGCCTTTCCTTTGCGAGATGACTCGATTAGACAACAACCTGGTGACTGCTCCTTCTATCTTCAAGGAGAGCACCAGGCATATTCCTTAATTTCCATATTCATCTCTCTCCCCCTCCTCCTCTTGTTAGCTTAGCGCAGTCAAAATCCATTTTGATTTTTTTTTAATGTTTATTGAATCAAAATTGATTATACATATTTTTGGGGTTCAACATTGAGATATGTTGGGGCCGGCCCAGTGGCGCACTGAAGAGTGCACCGCTTGGGAGTGTGGTGGTGCTCCCGCCGAGGGTTCGGATCCCATGTGGTGACTGGTTCCCGCTCACTGGCTGAGCGTGGCGCGGGCACAACACTGAGGGTTGCGATCCCGTTGCCGGTCCCTGGTACGGGTGCGACACCGAGGGTTGTGATCCTGTTACCGGCCAGTAAAAAAGACAAAAAAAAAAAAACAAAACAAACAAAAAAAAACCATTGAGATATGTTGATCAAATCAATATTACTAGCATATATATTGTTACAAATCATAATTGTTCTTTATGCCCCTTTTCCAACCTCTCCCCATCCCCTTCTCCCTCTTCCTCCTCTAATTACCCTAGATTTCTTCTCTCTTTCTGAAAGAGTAATGGTTACTCTGTTAATTTGTTGTCTAGATGATATGTCAAAATGTTAAGAGGTGAGATCACGTCCCCCAATATTATCATAGAGCAAATACTTCTTATGTCACTCTGGAATGGGCTTTGTGGAGAGAGACATCTTTTCTTCGGTCTTTCTCCATCACATCTAAAACTGACCTCACTCTGTCATTATGCCGTGATTTTGTATTGTTTTCTTCCACGATTCCCTCATATTACACATTCGTTCCACCAGGGAGGAATCTTTCCTGTCTGCTGATCCTAGAACAATGCTTGACACACAGTGTGGCTTCAATATTTATTGAGTAGAAATTTAAATTCCAGCTTTTCAAAGAAATAGATACTTGGGTGTAATTCTCATTTGGTAAACAAGATGATAAAGGACAGGAGGCACTTTTTCTAAAATATCTCATCTAGGGATTATCGTTCTCCCCACAAGTGGGTATTATTATAGCATCATTGCCATTTTGTAGACGAAGAAACAGGTCAAAGAAGTTTCACTTGTCCTAGGTCACCTAGGCCCTAAGCACAGAGCTGGAATGTGTACCTGGTATTTGAGGCTGAGCCACACAGCTTTATCAGTTTAGGGTCACAAACAGAATATTGATCTTAGCATCAGAAGATTGGAGTCGGTTGTGGATTTGATCACTAATTAGTGTTAAATTCTTATTTAACATTTGATTATAGAGGTAATGATGGATTTCTACTAATTTCTTTCTATTTACATGGCCTATGTTAAGATTTCCTCCTAAATTTGGCAATATCAGATCACACGGAGGGATTTTCCTGAAGGCTGATGATTACATAATGCAATTTCATTTAATACCATTCTCATTCTGCACTGGATTTGTTTGGGTAAAATGCATGAATCTTAGATTTGAGACACATAAGGGATCCATGCTCTTTTGAGATACATGTCCTTCACTAGATGGCACTGTTGTATTAACTTTATTTTCTTGTTCTGGTTTTAAAAGTTCAGGATTATATTTCCTGTGGTACTATGGCTGTCCAACTATCCAGAGTTTCCAGGTGTTGGTAAAAGGGCAGTGTGGGAAACAAGCAAATATTACGGATACATCTCATTAATATGGGTCCTAAATCCTAACTTAGATTTTAGGACTATAATAAAATAGTCTTTGTGGCAATAGGGTAATAGCTGGATTCATTGACAAAATGGAAAAGAATGTCTTGCTGGACATCATGAAACCTAAATAATGGTCTCACTGGATTATGGGGATACTAGAGAAAAGGCATAGAGAATGCAGTTGCCTTATCTCATAAATACAAACTATTGCTCGCCTCTGGGATCTATGTCACAGACCCTCAAGACTGCCCGTTTCACTGGGTCCAGTCATTTTCCTCTTTTAACTTAAGGGTCTTTATTTAACTTACGTGTTTGGGATCTCTAATCAAAGGCTTCTCGCTCTTGGCACTATCGACATTTTGGGTTAGATAATTCTCTGGTGTAGGGGCTCCTGTGCACTGTAGGATGTT
>NW_007732856.1:94625-97688 GCF_000696425.1 Galeopterus variegatus | reverse complement strand
GGAAATCCTATTATGGTAATTGAAAGGTGGGGCCTTGAAGAGGTGATTAGATTGTGAGGACGATGACCTAGCAAATGGATGAATCCATTGATGGTTTAATCGTGGTGATGGGTGTGGTTCTGATGGCTTTAAAAGGAGAGTGAGTGAGATTAGTCTTTCTTTCTCTCTCTCTCTGCTCAGCCATTTTGCCATTTGATACCCTCACCGTAAAGCCACCACCACCAAGGCCCTCACCAGATGTATTCCCTGGACTTTGGACTTCCTGGTTTCCAAAACTGCAAGCAATAAATATCGTTTCTTTACAAATTACCCAGTTTCTGGTATTCTGTTGTAGGCAACATTAGTGGACAAATACAACCACCAATAACAACAGTACTAACAACTCACATATATTAATCCCACATGTGCTAGGTCCTGTTATGAGAACTTTATATTAGTCCACTTATTCCTTATAACAACTTTCTGATGTACCTGCTATATGATGTACCTGTTACAGCTTAGACAAAGATAGCAAGAAGTGGAATTAGGATTTACACCTATGCAGCCAATTCCAGAGCTTACACTGTGTCCGTACAATGTGAACTCAGTTTTCTAAATTTGATTTTAATTCTATTAAATTATATGTACACATATTTCTTTGTAACTAACATAACATAAAAGTCTGGAAGCAAACATCAAAATATAAACAGTATCTCTCTGGGTGGCAGCATTAGAAGTGATTTTTTTGGAGGGGATTTCTCTAAACTTTTCTATATTTTCCCAGTTTTCTATGTTATTTATTTTTATTGAAAGTTAAAATATATGTGTTTGGAAGAGTGGAAGGAAGAGGAGCAGTGAGCTAAAGGGATATTTGACAAGCTGGGTCCTCTCTGTTTCTGGGAAGTGTATTCTGGGGACAGGTGACAAGCCGACCACCTGGGGGCTGATGTCCCTCATTGGTGTGCCAATAACTGCTCTCTAGCTGAATTCAAATTGAAGGGCATCACCACTTTCCCTAGTGCATTGCAGACTCTTTGGTGAGACTCTAGAATTTCTCAGAATCAACTATTTATTCTTTTTAAATCTCACTTGCTATTGCAAGGCCATTTTCTCCTAGTGCAGCCTGTGTTCAGCCACTCACTCCTCCTGATGGCACTCTGCCCCAAGGGAGGCTGGTTTGCAGACTTGAGTCTTGCAGGACAGTGAAGATCTGCCCTTGGCCACAGCATGTCAGGGAATTGTGGTGATTTCCTCACAGCAAAGTCACAGCTGTGGCTCAATAGCTCCCACCTTTCTTCTTTCTCCATGGGCAGGGTAGAGATCTCTCTCGGGTATTGGTGCAGCTTACCTTGGGAATTTGGACCAGTGTACAGGTCCATCCAGAAGACATGACCCACAGATCACCCTTTGCAGATCATTTTCCTGGAGAGAAGCTGCCGTGGGGATCAGAATCATATTCTAGTATGAAGTCTGTTTAAAACCCTCACTCTATTTTTCTTTTTTCTTACAAGCCTCACCACTTATGGGGCTGACTAGAGGTAATTACAGGGTTGGCTTTGCATAGAATGGAAATTGCAGGGCAGGTGGATACAGCCTCCTCTTATCCTGCTGGGGGGTGGCAGAGGCTTCTGGTAACTAACAGTTTGGCTTGGACTTGTGGTGCCAACGCAGGGATGAAAGAGTCCACCTTCCCTCCCCCATGACCATCCCAGCTCCTTCAAAGGAGTGGGAAGGAAGAAAGATGTGGTTTAACATTTTTCTCATGAAAGGCAAAGGTGACCAGAGAAGTAAGAAATTGCTGGGAGGCAATAATATTTTTCAAATAGACATTATCCCCATTAACATAGAACCCCAGCAGAGCCCCCAGTGGGTTCAGGTGTGCGCATTAACACTGCCTTTAAACTCATTCAACTCACCCAGTCCCTTACTGTTGCTGCCTAATTAAAACCATCGGGGCCTCAAGCTTTATTCTTGGTAATTTCTTTGGATTTCCCAGGTTAGTTCCTGCCATTGATCTTCCCTAAAATGCCACCCCCCATGCTCTATGCACATGCACATTTAAGGTCCTATCTTCCCTCTGTGGTCTCGTGTACAGCTTTTGGCTTGGGCATATTTGGCTTCTTTGTTCTTAACACTCAGTTTTCCCTAGGATGCTGATGCGAATAATATACTAATTGCTCTATTGGGGCACAAACATAAAATGGTTTTATTTTTTCCGTAAACCTGAACCATGTTATGACAAGTGTCTCTTTCTCAAATCCTGATGACATAGTCTTTAATTTCCTGGCCATTTTTAGATGTTAAAAGTCAAGTTCTGTTTAAACTTTAGACTTTGATGTGATTTAAATCTTATCCCTGGTACCCCTCGCTGTCCCCACCTGGCACAGGTCAGACCCATTGCCCCAGCTCCGAGCTCTTCTGTCTGTCCTTTCATTTCTCTCACCCCAGAGCTTTGATGTGATTGTGGGTGGAAGGGGCCTTCATTATGATGTCATCTCTTCCTTCTCTTTTTGGGATTCACTTTGCTTGGGTTGGAGGGCTTTAGGGGATTAGGAGGAGATAGTGGATGCAGACTCATCTCATGGTAACCAGCTCCATGTCCCAATGGGGAGGTGATCCTGGTTATCTTGAGGCTCAGTGTGGTTCTGCCTCCTTCTGGCAACCTCTTCATGGCTGGCAAATTTAACGTCAGCTTTCACCTGTCCTTTCCATCACTGAGGTTTCCCCAGGGGGGACAGCCATGTCCCTCTAGACCCCTGAGATTAGTCCATGTCCCAATCTTCTTTCCAGGGATGCAGGTCCTTTCTTGGTGGCCACCAGGATGGCCCCGGGGCTCCTGCCTTTTCTCTGTGCTCTTTCATGTAGCAGAGCTGCTGAGATCTTCTATGCTGCAGGAGAATGAGGTAAGGGGCTATCATCCTTCCCTCTTAGGCAGCCTGTACACTCTGATGAAATGGGACTCTCTGGCAAACTTTGCACCTTTACATGAGCACTAGTCTCCATTCAAAATGTCACCTATCATTTAGGGGCTTAGGTCAAGTTCTCCCAGTAACTCTCTAGGTAACTGCAGGAGATTGGTTCTGC
>NW_007732856.1:92119-94087 GCF_000696425.1 Galeopterus variegatus | reverse complement strand
GCCATGTCCCTCTAGACCCCTGAGATTAGTCCATGTCCCAATCTTCTTTCCAGGGATGCAGCTCCTTTCTTGGTGGCCACCAGGATGACCCTGGGGCTCCTGCCTTTTCTCTGTGCTCTTTCATGTAGCAGGGCTGCTGAGATCTTCTATGCTGCAGGAGAATGAGGTAAGGGGCTATCATCCTTCCCTCTTAGGCAACCTGTACACTCTGATGAAATGGGACTCTCTGGCAAACTTTGCACCTTTACATGAGCACTAGTCTCCATTCAAAATATCACCTATCATCTAGGGGCTTAGGTCAAGTTCTCCCAGTAACTCTCTAGGTAACTGCAGGAGATTGGTTCTGCAGCTCTGAATGCTTCATCCATGGAGTGAGATGCTGGTGCCACTGCATGGCAGGTGCTTCTAATCCCTCTGGGCATTCTCTGGAAGCCACCCATTCCTTTTCTTGGAGATGAGGACATAACATCTCATCACAGACGCTGTATGCCCTGACTAGGCAATGACTCTGATGACTCCACCCCTTCCTACTCTGTCTCTTCCAGAGCTGTCTTTTATGGACTGGGGAGGGACAAAGATTTGTGGTGGTGGGTGACAGTAGAAGGGCACTTGAGGCTTAGTAACGTTTGAGGGAGGTACCTGGTCCCAGGTGTCGGCAGCTCTGTTTAGAATGTGGGGCCTGTGAAAGCTCTTTGTCTACACCTCTGGGCCTTTGTTACCAATTCTGGGGGCACACAAAAGTGCCACTCCACATCCTGTACCTTTAGCTTAAACTTTTTGTGTGCTACTTATATGCCTGGCACTGTGCTGGAATCTACACTGATGAGTTTATTTAACCTCGCAGTGATCCTATGAGGGAGAAACTGTTATGATCATCAGTCTTTTATAGATGAGGGCACGTGGGCACACAGACATTGTTTATTCTGTCTAGGGTTATCCAGCTAGCAAGTGGTAGAGCCAAGATGTGGACCTGGCAGTCTGATTCCAGAATGTGTGGATTTGAGAATTCAGCTGAAATTCCTCTCTGCCTGTGGCCCCCCATCTTCATGCTCCTAGCAGCTTTGGATATGCACCCTTCCCTCTTCCAGCAATTAGTTACTCTCTAGCTCCTACATCTTCATTGTGATATCATTCTACTTAGCTGACAAGTCCCCCTGAAGGGGCGGTTTAAATACTAGGTAACATGTATAAGACTGGAGCAGCAGGCCCATGAACCCAGGCAGAGGGTGGCTGGGGGAAAGCCAGGTGGAACGCTGGGGTTGGGCATTGCTTTCTGTTTCAAAGCACACTAAGCCCTGGAGAATGTTTGGCAGGAAGGAAAGGAGCGTGTAGAGAGAGTGCTGCTTTTACTGGATCCACATGAATGAGGGGCACACTGTTGGGCAGTGCCAAACTTTTGTACAAGGTGACAAGAGTGGGAGAAAGCCAAGGAATATAAGGGTAGGGTATTTGGATTCAAGTTCTAGCTCCTCCATTTACTAACTGAATAATCCTGAAGAGTTCAGTTATTGCAATAGAACTATAGTTTCTTTACCTGTAAAATAGGAAAGAATCTCCTTTTTTGTTTCATAGGATCGTGGCAAGGTGCAGATAGGATAGGAGATGGGAAAGCACTTTTCACACTGATACACTGATATATGAATAAATATATCATTATCCAGAATGACTGATATTCTTAGTGGGTTGGATAATTGAACAACTAATTAAACAAATTTTCATTGAGAGGCAACCATGTGCAAGGAATATATTGGACTCTGCTGTTGATGATACAATGGTTAAGTTTGAAATTATGGCCTTCAAGGACTTTGCAATCTTATGTATTTGAGCTGAAAAATATTCACTAATGACTGTAATAAAGACACAATTTAAATGTGTCAGAAGAAATTATAGGAACAAATTCTATGGAATTCAGAAGAGGGAAATCATTTCTGGCAGGTGATTATGGAAGGTTTTAGGAAGATGGTTTTT
>NW_007732856.1:87882-91086 GCF_000696425.1 Galeopterus variegatus | reverse complement strand
GTGCAGAATGAACCAGTGTTAGATGTGAACCTGAAGTGACAAGACTACATGACCATGGTAAAGATTCAGTTGCAGTCATAGACTGTAAATAATAAGTGATGGTAATAACCAGGAGGAAGATAATTTAGCTAACATGTCTCTCTAGTGCCACAAGACATTTGATTTATTCTTTTCACTTACTCATTAATTCTTTCAACAAACACTTCTTGTACTCAGTGGTTGCTACATGCCAAGCAAAGTGCTGGGGATAGAGAAAAATTATTTAATGCTCTTGCTCTAGAGATTATTGTCTATTAGCAAGTGATGAGTAAGCTGTTTGCCCTGCAGATGAGAGATGGGGTTTGGGACCAAGGCCAGATCAGGCTGGAGGAGTACGCACATGGGAGTGTGCTTAGAATTGCAAGTAGTTCATATGCACGGTCTTCTGGGAGGGCCAGATAAATGGTCATGGGTGAGATCATGGGCTTGTTTTACATATTAAATTTAGTCTTTATTCTGTAAGGAGTGAAGAATCACCAAACTCCTTTAAGAGGAGCAGTCATAAGAGTAATTTTGCATTTTAGAAAGGTCATTCTGGTGACAATATGGAAGAAAGATTGGAAGGTCAGGAATTGAGAAAATGCCTAATGGTAAGAAGATCAATTAGGAGGCTACAGCAGTGCTTCAGGTGCAAGGTGAAATGGCCCTGGGGTAAGTGGGGACAGGAAGGAAGGCGTAGGTATGGAAGATGTCTAGGAATAGAGTTAATAGGACTTTGGCACTAATTGGATGTAGAGGGTGAAAAAACAGTTGAGGTTGACCTCCAGATTTATGGTCTGAGAGCTGGTGGGTTGCCAAGGAATGAAGTCCAAGGTCTGTGCCCTAGCTGACCTCTAGTTCATGTGGGCTTATTCTACCTTGCAGTTGCTTAAAATTAAAGGAACCATCCTAATCTCCCTGTCTTACAGATACAAATTTATTAGATCTGACAGAAGAGGAATATGTTTGGTCAGCTATGGTCAATGCAATGTTCCTGGCTAGTTCTTCTCTAGTTCATAGCAATGTGGCCACTTATGGGTGTAGTTTGTCTGTCCTCCTAGAATGCCACTATGGAAAGGAACAGAAGTTAGGCATCCTCTGCTGGGTCCACATGATTTTCCAATTGAGCCATGCCAAATATATTTTTAAAGCACCTTTTAGCACCTGCTAAGTTTGGAGGCTATCATTTAAAATGGCTGTTGGTCTGAAAAAGCTATTTTCTTATTCTCACAATAAGTCTTCCTGTATCCCAGGTGCTTCCCTCTAAGTGGGGCAAAGGATAAAAAATCATCATGTCAGAGATAAAACATCCCAGTGGACATCATTTCAGGGTATCAGTAGCCATCTGTGTAATCTTGAATGGACTGTTGTAACTTGGTAATTCTTCTTTAGAGAAAATTAAGTAATTGTCACACTTGCAAAAGGCCTTGGAAATAGAAATCCATACTCCCTTCCTCTAGTTTTCTCCATTGGAGGGTAAAACTTTGGCAGGCTTCAACTTTGACCTTCATGTAAAAAGATCTTTTAAAAAGTGGTCCATAATTGGAACCCCCACCCACAACCAGGCATACTGCCAGCACCTTGGGGCCCTGCCTGGGGTCTCAGGGTATGGAGCCGGAGACCAGACCCTCTGCCTGCAACCAGGCACACCGCCAGTGCCTTGGGGCCCCACCTGGGGTATGGAGCCAGGGACCAGACCCGCCAAAACCAGGCACACCAACAGCACCAAGGAGCATGTCAAAAACATCACCTCCATGAAGGTGACCCACCACAGCCACCACAGTAACCACGGCTCCTGCAAAAGTGGCTAGATGTCACAACCAACATGCAGATGGTCCACCAGCCACTGAAGTGCATTGACACAAGGAGAGTCACCAGCAGAGACCAAAGAAAAGAAGAGGATGTCTCTCTCCACAAAGCCCATTCCAGAATGACAGAAGAAGCAGCTGCTCTATGATAATATTGGGGGACCTGAACACACCTCTCAGCATTGGACAGATCATCTAGGCAACAAGTCAACAGAGTAACCATTACTCTTTCAGAGGGAGAGAAGACATCTAGTTTCGAGAGCCATCCTGCTATAGGGAATGGCTTGGGAGCCTGAGGAATGACACCCCTTGTTCAGCTAGGCTGTGGGGGGATCCCACATGTGTGGCATGGCTCCGTGGAATTTCCTGTTTGTTCACATTTGGTTACTTGACAAAGCTTTCCAAAATTGAAAAGCCCAACCTTTTGGCTTGGCATGGCTTTGAGGAATTCCAAGGGCCCTGGAGTTTCTCAAAGGACATGTTAAGTATGCATCAGAATTAATTGGTTTATTGAAAGGGCGTTGTCAGTACTAAAGGTGTTTTTGATGCATGTTCCCAGTATGGGTTGGTTTGATTTAATTTTGTTGTTGATTTTTCCTGTTAGTGGTGTGTGCATTGACCCATAATTTTGAATAACTAGCTCTGTAGTTGTGATCATGCTCTTGTGCATGTGGAATGAAATTATTGTGTTAAATTTTTACAAATCCACGACTCCTAGGGAGACAGTGGGTCTGAGTGCAGTGGTGTTTACAACTAATTGATCACAACCTGTTGCTGATTTCTTTGTTCCTTCTCTACTCCCACTGCTTCACTTGACTCACCAAGTACATATCATTCTGGGATTGAAATGATGCAGTGTATTTAACAAACTTAAGAAGGGTTGTTTAACTTTTCACTTTGTCCCCTGTGCTGTTCTCAGAGTCTATTGACAGGGAAATAAAAGGTTTCGTTATAGAGATAAATAAGTAAAATAGTACAAGAATATAAACAAGTTTTGATATTAACAGGTTTGTTTTAGGTTAGTTTATAATTTAGAATCATTTAACAGTAATAGAGATTTATTGTTATATTTTATTATATAGAATCATGATATAAGTAATATGGTTTTAGTTGGTTAAGAATTAGCATAATTGATATTAACATAAAACATTAAATTGTTAAATATAAGTATAAGTAAGATTAGATAAAAATTTAGAATGTAAGTTTACATATGAATTAAGAAGGTTAAGAATTATGGTCTGATGCTCTTTAAAGCCAAGCATGCTGCTATTGTGTGGCTTCCTGGCCACAAGCCACGGGCTTTGGGGTGAACTACTGATGCATGAGTGGGTGTTTTTATCAAAGCATGAGTGCTTTGGAACATTTTGACTTTTCCTTT
>NW_007732856.1:83722-87084 GCF_000696425.1 Galeopterus variegatus | reverse complement strand
ATTGTTAAATATAAGTATAAGTAAGACTTAGTAGGAGTTTAGAATATAAGTTTATGTGTAAGTTTAAAAGGTTAAGAATTGTGATTTAGACCAAAAGTCTGATGTTTTGAAATTAAGCATCCTGCTATTGTATAGTTTCCTGGCCGCAAGCCACAGACTTTGGGGTGAACTACTGATGCATGAGTGGGTGTTTTTATCAAAGCATGAGTGCTTTGGAACATTTTGACTTTTCCTTTTCAATAGAAATGAAATAAGAAATGTTTAAAAGATAAATCATTATGTAAAAGATTAAGTAAAAACATATAAATAAAACAAGATTCATGTGGTCGTTGGCCACACTTGCACTAGGCATTTGTGGTCTGCCTTTCTCTTTTTTCCTCGCTGACGCCACACCACCTGTTCAGGTCCAACAAATCCTGCTGAGCTGGTCTCTGGCAATCTAGGGTTATCAGTGGTGGGAGAGGGCAGGGAGAGGGGGATAGGGAGAGATTGGAGCATAAAGGGGCATAAAGAATAAGTGCAATTTATAACAATATACATACTAGTAATATTGATTTGATCAACATATGTCAACATTGAATCCCCAAAATATGTATAATCAATTATGATTCAATTAAAAGAAAAAAAAAAGTGCAGCTTGTAAGTGAATAAGCAATAGGTTCTTGACCTCAGGTTTCTACAGATCAGCCATCTGATTCTGCCCCAGTGACAGAGAATGTTATCTTAAAGAACCAGGACTTATTAAAGCAGGTCTAGTTACCTAAAAGAAATAAAATAAAATAATAATAAAATAAAAATAAAATAAAATAAAATAAAAATGAAATAAAAGTGGTCCATAATGTGAATGGCAAGAACAGCATAAAGATGGGTTCAGGGGAGAGTCCTGTTGTATGTTCTGTAGGATTAGGGGCAGAGATGAGTTTTTCAACTGAGAAAATGTGGGGGCTCCCTGACATTATGTATCAATTTGTCCATTGTTTTCCCACACACTAACCTAGAAAATCCTTAGGGCAGGGAACTTGTCTATTTTGTTTCTCACTGTTTCCCAGTGCCCAGAACATTGTAAAACTCTCCATAAATATTTGTTGATTGAATGAGTGAATGAACAAATGAAATCAATGATTTCTGAAGTCTAAAGAAGCCAAAAGCAGAATCTAGAGAGCTGCCAAATTTGAAGGGGTTGGAAGTGGAGCTGCAGCTGGGGTAGGCTTGGGGAATCTGGAACCAGGGAAAAAGTCAGATCAGAATAAGCAGCCATGCCTCACACGTCACAGTTTTGGTAAAGCTCTTTGCCCCCAAGAAACACAGCTGAAAGAGGAACTAATATTTATGAAGCACTGACCCAGACCACATGATAGGGCTTTCCTGGTGTCTTTATAGCTTAGCATTTTCAATGTCAAAACAGCCCTCACTGCCGTTTTTTTAAGCACTTACAATCTGTCTGGTACGATTCCAGGTGCTTTATCTATACTATTCATTTAATTCTTAAAATAGTCTTGCAGATTAGAAATTATTATCTGTATTTTACCGATGAGGACTCTGAGGTTTAGAAAAGTTAAATAACTCGCTTAAGGTTACACAGGGAGCAGACAGTGATGGTGGAATTCGAACTCTGATTTGTCTTATTTTCAAGTCCATTGAGTCCATGTGTAAGAACCACACATAACAGTCTATTGAAAGGAAGGAGTAAAGCCCAGCTGCCCAGATTCTTCTGTAACCACATGTCTTCAGCAATGCCCTGCAGCTGTGTTGGCCTCTAACAGAGAACCAAATCCTGCCACCCAGACAAGCTCTCAGATCCTCAGTTCTTTCCTGATGATCTGTATTGCATTTTATGTTTTACTTTCATGCCTCCAACTTGTTACTTTTTTTCCCCACCCAAAGAGAAAGTGGTTTAAAGGATTGTTTTTACTTAATTAGATCCAAGGCTTGGCTGATTTGGTGGTGCTCAGCTTCTTTGGCAGGCTTGCTTTTGTAGCACAAAAGTAGTTTAATGTCATCTTGACAACTTGATAAGTCTAGTGCCAATTTTTACGACAGAAAAGGGAACTTTTAACTTCAAGATTAAATACAGTATTTTGAGAACCAAGAAAAAATGACTTCATGGCTATGAATTGAAGCTGTTATTGGGGGCAAAGGATATTTAATGCTTTAGTTAGTATGTGATGAGATAGGAAAATTAACAGCTGGATGTTAAGGCAGGGCTATGCTGGCTGGAGTTCAGGGTTTGCTCCTTGCTCAGCTTAGCAGATATCCCTGGTGATCCGTGTCCTGGCCCCATTAGACCACCTTTGCTTTCACTGTAGTTGGAGCAGATCTGTGTGAACTCAGCTTCCCTCGTGCTAACAGTGTTTTGCTTCAAGTGTAAGCCATGTGTTTCTACTTTCTGTTCTAGGGACTTCTCCAACGCACCGGGAGCCTATTCAGCTGAACACAGCTAAGAAGTGTGTGTGTGTGTGTGTGTGTACGTGCACGTGCATCTGTGTATATTTAAAACTCTTGAGAGAAACCACCAACCAGTGGAGGGCCAAGATCTAATAGATAAATTCTCCAGCCTCTTATCCTTCAGGCAGGCAATTCTAGGAGGCTTTCCTTCTGGTTCTCAGAAGGTATCACAGTGGATTTAAGGCCAGTGACCTCAGTAATGCACCTTGACATTGGTTTCTATTCCATCTTTATCTCATTTTTTCCCCATTCTCTCATTTCTGTTTCCTGGGATTACCTCCCAAATAAATAAATTACTTGCACCAAGATCTCGCCTCAGGCTTTGTTTTTGAGGGTACCCAAACTAAGACACCTACATGGGCTGGAAGCAGAATTTTCAACACAATAAGAGGGAATCTATCTCTTAGAACTTACTCTAACCAAACTCACATAAGACTAATGTACACACAACAGTGACAAATATTAATTTATGGAGATTACTATACTAACAAGTGGACCAGAACATTCATATCTGCTGGACAGAAAATAATCCTGGATGGAGTTTGTGATAGGTTGATATTCCAGCTCTTTGACTATTTTTCTAATAACCATGCAAATAATTTCCACTCTGTTAAGGCATTCTTTTCTTGGATGTGTTTAGGCTACAGCTTTCTTTTGCATGTAGGAAAGGTTCAATCTGCTTATTAATCTCACTGGTTGCATCTGGAGTTTATAATTCTCAGGGACTCACTTTACTGAATTTCCTTGTACTGATGACAACTTTTCCTCTCAAACACCTTTTTTTTTTTTGGAGAGAATATATGGAAAAGGAGAAAAGTGTAGGGGAAATCATATCTGTCCACCTATTAGAGCACTGAATGCCTTTCTGTTTAAAGCTCAGTACATGAACTGATATTTTTGATAACAGCTTGATAACA
>NW_007732856.1:81201-83271 GCF_000696425.1 Galeopterus variegatus | reverse complement strand
TTTTTTTTTTTGGTGGAGAGAATATATGGAAAAGGAGAAAAGTGTAGGGGAAATCATATCTGTCCACCTATTAGAGCACTGAATGCCTTTCTGTTTAAAGCTCAGTACATGAACTGATATTTTTGATAACAGCTTGATAACAGCCTAAACCGTTTCAGCATGCCCTGTGTGTAACATCTTGGAAAGATTTTTTTATATCCAAACAGTTAAAATAAGTTTGCAGCTCAAAGAATTAAACTACAGTTAGCTGAAACTCATTTGTAACTGAAAGCACATTCCTTGATAATTTTGGATAAAATTACCGCATATTACTTGCAATTCTTAAATATTCATTTTGCAGAAGAAAGTAATTGCTGGAATATTTTATATTAGTTCCTGTGCACTGCTTCCTTCCATTCTTACTGCCACAGCCTTTTTTTCTCCCCTTAGGCCTTATCAAGGACTTCCAAGACATTCTTCCTGATTACGAGGATCTCCTCTAATCCATCCTCTGCAATGATGCCGGAGGGTTCTTTCTAAGACACATATCTGGTTATGTCACAATCCTGCTTAAAACCCACCAGGGGCTCTGGGTAGATTAGAGGGTACTTCAGAAAGTTAATGGAAAAATAGAATTAAAAGATAATACAAGTCTTCCTGTGAACCTTTTGAAGTACCCTTGTATTACTAATTTATTTAATTTTTAATCTGTTTTTGGTAGCTGGCTGGTAAGGGGATCCAAGCCCTTGACCTTGGTGTTATCCCGTGTGCTAACCAACTGAACTAAATGGCCAGCTCCATACCTCTCCTTCCATGAATATGGGAGAAATATGTTTCAATCTCTCCTCGAATTCAGGTGTGGCCAAATGATTTGCTTTGCCTAAAGAAATGTGAGCACGGGCCACTTCTAGGTGAAAGCTTCTACTATGGACAAAATTGTGCTACCTCCCTCCCCCATTTATATGTTGAAGTCCTAACCCCTAATGTGACTATATTTGGAGATGGGGTCTTTTGGAAGAAATTAAGGTTAAACGCGGTTGTAAGTGTTGGGGCCTCATGCAATAGGTCTGTTGCCTTAAAAGAAGAGGAGGATCTCTCTTTCTTTCTGCCATGTGAGGACACAGAAAGAAGGTGGCCATCTGCAAGCCAGGAAGAGAGCCCTAACCAAAACATGACCATGCTAGAACCCTGACCTTAGACTTTCAACCCCCAGAACTATGAAAAAATAAATTTCTGTTTTTAAAGCCATCCAGTCTACAGTATTTTATTACGGCAGCCTGAGCTGACTAATACAACTCTCTTTTGATTTAATAAACTCTGAAACCTTGTGTTGACATAATGGCATTGTATCATGATGGAGCTTTTATAATTTGAGTTCCTGAGTGTTTTCAACAGAATAATGACACTTCACAGATGTCCATGCTATCCATATTCCCCAGAACATATGCAATATGTTACCTTATATGGCAAAAAGGACCTTATAGATGTGATTAAGGTTATGGACCTTGCATTGGGGAGATTATCCTGGATTATATGGGTGGGCCTAATCTAATTACAAATCCGTAAAGGTGGAGAACTTTCTGGCTGTGGTCAGACAGAGATGTGATAATGGAAGAATGGTTAGGTAGATGCTTTGAAGACAAGAGAAGGGAACCACATGCCAAGGGATGTAGGCAGCCTTTAGAAGCTAAAAAAGGCAAGGAAATGGATTTTCTCCTAGAGTTTCCAGAAAGGAATGCAGCCTTGCTGACATCTTGATTTTAGCTCAGTGAGATGGTTTAATATGATTTCTAAACTACAGATATATAAGATAATAAATTCCTGTTATCTTAAGCTGTTAAATGTGTGGTAATTTGTTACAGCAGCAATAGAAAATGTGAATGCACTGGGTATGGTAGATTGTATAAATGGCCACAAATTCTTCCCTTTCTTCCATCCATATCTTTACTAGATGACATCACAGATTCTTCCCTCAGGAGGTGAAAGCTATTTCTCCATGCCTTAAATCTGGGTTGGCCCTTCTTTCCCTGTTGGATGGGAGGATTATTGAGGTTATCTGGTCCATGTTCCACCATTGTGTGTTGAGTGTGT
>NW_007732856.1:78546-80503 GCF_000696425.1 Galeopterus variegatus | reverse complement strand
TTGGATGGGAGGATTATTGAGGTTATCTGGTCCATGTTCCACCATTGTGTGTTGAGTGTGTCTGTGGTGATGGTGGTAACGGGGAGAGGGTCCATGGTTCATTTAACTTAACATTTTTAGTTCCCAGTCTTTGGTCTAAGAGGAGCCATGGGTCAGGACCTGATGTAAAGGCTATTGTTCATCTCTCCATTCCTGCCAGTGAAGAGACTACTGAGTCATCTACTGAGTCCACTGTCTTGGACCTTGAGCCCAATTCTACGATTGTCTAGGACTCTAAATTGTCTTCCTGGGGTTGGATTTAGTATTTTGAAGGGTTAGAAGAGTGAACCAAATGTATGATGACCAGAAGGATGGACTGTGATATTAATATTTTGTACAGATCCATGTCTGTTTCTCCTCTCCTTCTGGGCACATGAGGAAATTAAATTTCTCCACCTCCATGGCGAATATGTGGGGCCATGTGACTTGTTCTGACCAACAGGATAGAAGCTTGACTGTGATATGGGTTTGGATGAGCTAAAGGATTTAATGGCTAGTGTGTTATGCTCCAGCACTTTCTTCTCCTACCATGGAGNATGTCTGTTTCTCCTCTCCTTCTGGGCACATG
This sequence comes from Galeopterus variegatus, assembly GCF_000696425.1. Taxonomy (NCBI): domain Eukaryota; kingdom Metazoa; phylum Chordata; class Mammalia; order Dermoptera; family Cynocephalidae; genus Galeopterus; species Galeopterus variegatus. Next base: position 79,896 of record NW_007732856.1, on the reverse strand, counting down.
AGGAAATTAAATTTCTCCACCTCCATGGCAAATATGTGGGGCCATGTGACTTGTTCTGACCAACAGGATAGAAGCTTGACTGTGATATGGGTTTGGACGAGCTAAAGGATTTAATGGCTAGTGTGTTATGCTCCAGCACTTTCTTCTCCTACCATGGAGGTATGTGTTGAGATGAGGTAGCTGGATTGCTGAGCCATCATGTGGAGGACAGATGCCCTGAAGAATCACCTTAGCTTATAGTGGAATTTATATGAGTGAGAAATAAAGTTTTTCATATTGCTACCTTGGTGGTTTTGTTACTGCAGCATAACACTTAACTATTGTGACTAATACAAGATCCCTAAGCTCCTTGATGCTCCATGTGTATGGACTTTGGAATTAAATGGTCTAGAGTTGGATATTGTTTTCTACTTTGTGATCATGAGCAAACAGCTTAAATTTTCTAGGTTTAAATTTTTGTGTTGTATCTACTATATGGGATTGTGAGTATTAAATGAAATGCATACAAAGTGTTTAGCATTATATCTGGCACAGAGGAATGAATACATGTTAGTTACTCTCATTATCAAAATCACTGCCATTATCGTCATCATCACCATCATGAAAAACACTGAACTTCTGGCTAAGCAAAACTGGAAAGTATGAAGTAAGGACTTTCGTGGAGGGTGAGTTCAACATATTCTTCACCTTTGAACTGTAGAAGTGGTAAAGGTTGGTAATCTATAATTTCAAGAATAAAGCAAAACCCAAAAGTCCCATGGAAACTACCAAGTAGTATTTCAGCAAGAGAATCAGAAATATTATATTAGGACCCATGATTATAAGAATTCCCCATGTGTTTGTGAATCTTTGTGACATCTTTAGATTTATTATTTTTACTGTCCCATATCTCTGTTAAATTGCAATTGAAACCTTAAAGTTCCTGAGTCCCTGGAGCAGTTTGAGGAGGAGGAATGCTGGGGAGGCTCTTTGACCAACTCCAGATTAGGGAAGGGAAGATTCATAAATGTGTAAGGTCAGTAAGGCAGAATAAGGAGGAGAGAAGCAGGTAGAGTCCCAGTGCTCTGTGGAAAGAAGAAATGGGAAACCTTGGAGCATCACATGGACCCTGGATTTTTGTTGGGCTTATGTCTTGAAAAGTCAATGTAATTCCCCAAAGGGTACAGGGGCAGAATAGCAAAGAAAGTGCTGAGAACCCACTGGACAGGGAGTGATGGAGTTTGGATGTGTTGTCCCCTCCAAAACTCATGTCAAAATTTGATCCCCAGTGTGGCAGTGTTGGAAGCTGTTTGAGTCATGGGGGCAGATCCCTCATGAATGGATTAATGTTCTCCCTGGGGGAAGGGGGAT
>NW_007732856.1:76589-77931 GCF_000696425.1 Galeopterus variegatus | reverse complement strand
AGCCAAATAAACCTCTTTTCCTTATAAATTACCCAGTCTCAGGTAGTTCTGTTATAGTAAAGCAAAACAGACTAATACAGGGAGGAAACAGAAAGATCACGTGTGGATGCAATGACTAAAAACTATAGAGGTTTGGGGCTTTCTGAAGTTGAGTTATATAGACCAGTGAGCTAAAAGCTTTCAGAGGACATTAGCAAATTACAGCATTGTAAAATAATTGCTTTAATGACAACCCTGAGTCACGTGGGGAAAAAAGATATGTTTTGAATATGTTTTTTTTTTTTCCTTTTTGTCTTTTTTCCTGTCCGGCAATGGATCGCAACCCTCAGTGTCGCGCCCGTACCAGACCGGGACTGGCAACGGGATCACAACCCTCGGTGTTGCTCCCACACCTCGCTCAGCCAGTGAGCGGGAACCGGTCTGTATGTGGGATCTGAACCCTCGGCAGGAGCGCTACCGTGTTCCCAAGCGGCACACTGTAGCAGTGCACCACTGGGCCGGCCCTGAATGTGTTTTAAAAAAAGGCCAGGATATAAATACACATGATGTAAGATTTCAAGTAAACTAGTTAAAGCAAAAATAAAACCTTTATGGGTTTCAAGAATAGGGTTTCATTTATCTGGAATATTCACTTACAGAGGAAAGTGAATTCTCTGATATCAATAGATCATGGGTGAGCAAGTCTGACTTATGGGCCCAATTGGGCCACACCCATGTGTTTATATGTTGTCTGTGGCTACTTTTGGGCTCCAATGCAGAGTAGCAGAGTAGCTGAGGAACTGCAACCAAGACTACATGACCTGTAAAGCTTGAAATATTTACTCTATCTGGCCCTTTACAGAAAAAGTTTGCTGACCCCTGCATTAGATAATTATTGTACATCTCTAATGTGCTGGACACTTTGCTCCAAATGTTCCTAAAGTCATCGATGCCCATCTTCCTGGAGCCCCATAGTAAAAGGCATCACAGCATTTTCCAAAGTGGACTAGTGAGTGTGACTGGTGGGCATACGTGGCAGATGCAGCAGTGGTCAGTGGCCTGGCCCTACACTTGAAGAACATATGAGGATGTGAAAGTAGGGATGTGAGAACAGGAAATTACCCAGGGACTGAATGCTATTAGATGATCTTTTACAAGCTGCTGAACTTGCTAACATTCATTTGTAAAAAAAAAAAAAAGAAAAAGGTCCACATCTCATGTTAGGATTAAATACTCCACTGAGGTTCATGCCTTTGTTTCTGCATGACATGCCACAGTTTAAGTCAACTTCTTCAGGCCGTATTGATTCCTAGAGGAAGTCATGCACCAGGTCCCACTTCTGTCCTAATGAGCTCCACTTTCC
>NW_007732856.1:73643-74919 GCF_000696425.1 Galeopterus variegatus | reverse complement strand
TACAATAGTCAGTTTAAAAAAATCTTGTAAGATTTTTGCATTCTGGTTTCTCATCCTCACCGCCACAGTCTTGGTGTTATTTGGAGACTCACTCTTTAGTACTTTTTGTCCCTGAAAAAAAAAGTTCTGTTTAAAATCTCTACCTTGGGTGTGAGTTGAATTGTAGTCTAGTGTATAAAGTGCCACCTAAAGTATGGTACAGATGTTTCCTGTCTTCCCATTCACAGAAATTAAATATTATCTCAGGTAATAGCCTCCTTATTACCCTAGACTGAAGCTGCCTCTTTCTTTTCTCACTCCCTATAGCAATTTTTGCTCTTTAGGATTTTCACTCATTCATTTATTCATTCAAAAATATTTGTTATTAATTGAAACACTTTCAGAGTCTTTATAATTTTTGATTTGTCTCTCGAAGAAGGTTTTAATTGCTANTTGATTCCTAGAGGAAGTCATGCACCAGGTCCCACTTCTGTCCTAATGAGCTCCACTTTCCCAAGGTGAGAGAGATACATTTTTCAAAGGAAACAGACCTAAAAAATAAGCAATAACAACAACGATGATTGCACACAAGAGTTGCTTCTGGCAAATACTTAACAGCTGGAGAAGTTGAGGACCTCTAACCTCATCCAATCATTATCTCCCAGAAATGCCTCACACAGGGAGAGTATGAGAATGCAGAGAAAATCAGTTCTACGTACACACACAAAACAAACCAATAATTAAGAAAAAATAACAGCTCTTAACACCAAGCAGCTTTTTGTTGTAAGCACTAATTTTTGCCTCAAAATTGGTCTTTCTTCCTTATGAAAGACCAATATAATACTTTATAGGAAAACAAAACACTTTTCTTAACCTTTGGTAAGTGCATAATTAGAAATATAATATGAAAGATGGCCCCATACATGGTTCACAGAGGTCTTGTCTTTTAAGATCTGGGAGGGTTTGGAATTAGAACAGGCGAATTCAGAGATGCTAATTAGAAATGCAGCAACTGCTTTTACAGACGTGCTGAGAACATCTAAGCTTTCCAGAAATTATTCAAGCTAGAGGGAATGATCCCATTTTGTCTGGTTCTGAGAGCTTTCTAATTTGACGGAAAAAAGAATGATGGTTGAGGCAACCAATGTATTATACCTAGGATAAAGCTGTCCCTTAACCCTAGCAAGAGGAATATTTTCTGGTTTTCTGCTGCTGGTAACATTTTTTAAGCCGCTGTTTCGAGGGATCTGGGGATTTCTTTCAAAATTGTCTGCCAGCCACTTGCCCTTTATTTCTC
>NW_007732856.1:70205-71991 GCF_000696425.1 Galeopterus variegatus | reverse complement strand
TATCTCATAGGATTGCTGTAAGGATGTAATGCTTTAATGTGTCCAATAGCAAGTGCTCAATACATGTTAACAATTAAATAATAATATTACTGTTATGAATCAGATTCTTGAGGGCAGAGACAGTCTCATGTTTCATAGCAGGCAGCACAATGTTCGATCAATATTTGTTGCATTAGTTTGATCTTACAAGGCAGCGAGAGGTTTCAATACAGGGCATGAAATAACTCTGTGGTTGCANTTTGATCTTACAAGGCAGCGAGAGGTTTCAATACAGGGCATGAAATAACTCTGTGGTTGCAGTTTCTCAACAGCATTTTCAAAACAAGCTGACTTGGCTGATGGGAGACCAAAGTCTTTGATTCGAGAGGCTTAACCTTTGCATTTGTCCTCATACCCTCCAGTTCAAGTGGTGAGCTTTCCACCTCCCAGTATCTCCCAGAGGATGAGTTGGTTTAGGCTGCCTGCTGGCTTCTGCTCTTTGGAGAAAGTTTCCTTATAGATCTCTGCACTTACGAATCAACTGTCGAGAACCCTTGCTGAGCTGTGAAAGAGTTGTACAAACAGGAATGAGATGAAGCAGGTGTCTCTGGACTTATCACTAGGCCTTGGAAATGGATAATAACCAAGAAGGATCCAAGGGTGTTGTGTAGAAACTCATTATTAGGAACAGTATGTTCTTTCCTAAATGGTTTTGAGCACACTCGTGCATTTCAAAGAATGCACTACCTCTTTCAAAATTGCCTTTCTAAGTGCTATATTAATACAGAAGCAAATGGCAGTTTTGTGAACTAGGCTTAACATTTTCATATTCTAGGAATTCTCCCTTTCTCATCCATAATATATTATATGTTGTTTAAAATCCAGTGTCCTTATCAAGAAGTCTATGTAAGATGCAATTGAGACTGTGGCCAGCACACGTTCCACTAAGGTAAGCATATTTTAGAAGGTTCAGGTGGTAAGAAATGGGGCTGCGGAGATAGAGAAGGCATAGACATTAGAGAGCCCTGCACGCCTAGTCCAGGGACGGGACTTTATCTTTTAGGCAACGGGGAGCTGCTAATAGTTTTACATCTGAGGAGTAACATAGTTTTACTTGGGTTTAAGGAAGGTCACTCTTGCTGCAGCCGTGTGTGTGTGTGTGTGTGTGTGATGGTAGACAGGTTAGAGATTAGTTCAGAGATTTAGTCCAGGTGAAAGAGGATAAGAGCTGAGTTGAAGGCAGCAGAGGTGGAGACGGAGGAGTGACAGATATTAAGGAGGAAGCCCTCAGTCACTGGTGTGATCGGTTCTAGGCGGCAGGATGTACTTTGTGAAAAGGAGGAGGCTCAGGCTGAGTCGAGGATGTTGGGTTCCTCGAGTCTCCTTCATTAAGGCAGGAAATACAGGTGGATGAGACAGTTTCATAATTTCAATTATAATCCACAAGTCGATGACTCCAAAATCCATACTTCCAGTCCCTACCTCTTTTCTTGTGTTCCAGACCTACACTCTCAGCTCTTTAGTGGATTAACTCCATCCAGTCCACAGACACCTGAAATCCAGCATGTCCCCAAACTGACATGGTTAGTTTTGCATTCTGAGTCCTCTCCTCAACCTTAATTCCCTCAGTGAATGATGCAAACAACAACGATCCTGTTTTTGCTCATGCCCCAAATTTTGGAACTATTCACTCACATCCAGTTATTCTCAAATTCTGTGAATTTAACATCTTTAATATCTCTCCAGGCTGCCCATTATTTTCCAGCTTTACTTACAAGAATGGGAAGTGAAAATAAGGTGCTGAGGG
>NW_007732856.1:67007-70030 GCF_000696425.1 Galeopterus variegatus | reverse complement strand
GCTGCCCATTATTTTCCAGCTTTACTTACAAGAATGGGAAGTGAAAATAAGGTGCTGAGGGAGCTGTCTGGACAGGGACCTGTATTTGAATTTAAGACTTCAGAGATGGAGCAATTCCAATGATTAAAATTACTTCATGTGTAGTGCCTAGAGATTAGTGGGTAAGGTATTATCTAGGGAGGTCACAGGATTGACAAGGTGAGGTGCTAATTCCTTGTGGCCCAATGTATGAGGCTCTTTCCTATGCAGAGGAAAATTCCCCAACTTGTAAATCCATGACAGTTGAAAATGCCAGATACTCAAGTTTTTAGCTCTACTTACAGCTAAGAGGTGCATGGGACCCAAGTGTCACCAACTAGATGCAACCACTTCAGACTTTGAAACTGGAGTCAGAGTAGGAGATATGGTATGTGGTACTGCAAGATTATGTGCTTAACACAGAGGTGACAGTGGTGGTAGTGGTTGCAAAAAGATTACCCTTCTGGTGTAGAAACTGCAGCAGTACAAATAGCAATATCCAGTAGATTGATGGCCATTACTTGACCAGTTCTGTAGTGTGCTGTTGGGCATTGGTGCTGGAGCCCTACCAATGAGTCAGGAAACATGTCAAGCATTCTTTCAGCTGCAGTAACAGAAGACGTAACTAATAGTGGCTTAAGCCACTAGTGTTTTTCTCCCCATAAAATAAGAAGTCTGGAGTTAAGTAGTTACTGACATTTGTTCAATAGGTTGATAGTGTCAAGGCTTTCTGTCAACGTCTTGGCCTTTCCCTTAGGCTGCAATCTTTCAAGACAGGAAGAAGAGGGAACAGGTTAGCACCGGTTGTATCTTTCCCTTTAACCAGAGTAGCCAAAGGTTTCCTGTAGGCCCAGAATACTTAGGCTACATCTTATTGGCCAGAGCAGAGTAGGATGGTCAACTAGCTGCATGGGAATGTGAGAAATAAACATTTAATAAGTATTTGTACTGTTCAGCCTCTGTTATAGAAGTGGGCAATGTAGAAAAAGATCGAAGTTGAGAAAGGATCCACCACTTAAACCTCTTTTTCTTTTTTTAAAAATATGGATGTTGCAGTTTCTGCTGATTTTCACAAAAAATCCTGTATGATAAACCAAGGCTTGACACCTAATATGATCAAATATGGAGGGACACAGGAATTAAAGATGATTCTAAAGCCTTATAATTAGAGAATGTTGCCTCCATTGATTGAAATAAGGAAAACACTTACTAAGGGGTGAGTGATTTATAGGCTTATTCTATTTACTTAATACTCTGCTTTTAAAATGAGAAGTGTGTGGACGCAGTTGAATTTCCAGTTGGTAAAATGCATGGCAAAGATACTTTGGAACTGGGAGAAATCATTCTACCTGTTTCAGGTGCCATAGTCACCCCTTCTCCCCTTTGGTTAGTTTTTCCTGGGACATTAACAGGTCATTTTGAATTTTCAGTACTTTCATGGTTGCTTTGAAAATAGGGCTCCAGCTTGTCTGTGTATAGGTCTTGTTCCATAAGTGGTAGAATTAATTGTTCATTAAAGCAGTAAATGAGGTTTATTAAATGGTGATTTAGTGAATCAATTACAATATAAGTTCATAAAAGTGCAACCCTTAGTTATTGATTTTCTTTTTATTTGGGGAAATTTTACTAAGAATTGATAGTAAGAAAATCCTCTCTCATGGTCATCTAGCAATGTCCTCACACCACCACGTCCTGTTTACTACATCACTGCCTTTGCCTGCTCATCCTCTGTGCCTATCTGACTTCTGCTTTTCTTTTCAGACAGTCCCCTTTTTAAAATTATGGGTATTACTTCAATTGGCAGAGTCCATCTCTGTGGCTTTCCATAAAGAACCCTGTATGATAGCATACGTTAGTCTTGGCACCTAATAAGATCATGGGTTGAGGTCACCTCCTCCAGAAAGCTGATTTCCTAAGTTTAGATTTCTCTCCTTTACAGGGGAGAGTCCCTTGTTTCTCTATTTCATGTACTTAGGACAAGTTTTCAATGCATGCTTACTGAATAAAAGAATGAATCAATATTATGGAACTTCTAGGTAATTGAATATAGTCTTGATTAATGAGAGAGTGAGAGTGCACACTGAAGAAAGAAAGGAGCAGAGAGAGAGAGAGATTGATCTGAGCCATTCTTAGATTATGGGAAGACAAAGATGAGAAGGGAGGAGAGATGGAAGTATAGGCAATGTCTACACACACTGGTTTTGCCTTGGATGTAGGAATATTGGGGCCTTTAGCTGGCAGTTGTGTGAAGGTTTTTTTCACTTGTCTACAGTTCTAAAACTCACCATGGCTTTCAATTATTCACATCCGTGGAGGTCTTACTCCACCAGCATGAAAGAGTCTTCCAAACCATGGTTCCAATTTCCCACACCATACTGGGGAAGCTCTCATGTTCTCCTCTGTCTCTCTCTCTCTCTTCAATTTTAGCAGCTCTGGAAAGAAGCTATGATGATGGCACTGGTTGGTAGGCCAAAAAAGTAGCTGGATCTGTTCTATATCCCTTACTTTTATATGTCTCTTCAGACCCCAAAAGATTATTTAGTAATTTAGAGCCACAGACCTGCTTTGTGATTAGGCTGGCTTGTTGAGGACACTCACATACTTTGAACTTTGGTAGGAAATAGTCATTTGCTACTACAGCTCAGTAAAATATTTTCCAAGAAATCTCATTCTTTCAGATTCCTGAGAGAATCTGTGCTTAGTTTCCCTTCCTACTGTGCCTCCTCCCTCAACTTTATCTGTAATTAATTGCCTTTTTCATGTTGGTTTCGCATAAAGACTCAGAAGCATTTCAGCTTTCTTAATACATCTCTTCCTACCTTGAATCAGCTGTCCTTCTTTGTAGCTCTATTTTGATGCCTGAGATGACTATTGTATTATTCCGTTTCTGTTGATTACAACAGAATACTGGAAACCAGGTAATGTACAAAGAAATAGTATTTACTTCTTAACAGTTTTGGAGGCTGGGAAGTCCACAGTCTAGCAGACACATCTGGTGAGGACCT
>NW_007732856.1:65066-66187 GCF_000696425.1 Galeopterus variegatus | reverse complement strand
TTCTTAACAGTTTTGGAGGCTGGGAAGTCCACAGTCTAGCAGACACATCTGGTGAGGACCTTCTTCTGGGTGGGAACGCTTTACAGATTCCTGTGGTAACAAAGGGTATCACCTGGTGAGAGAGTGGCATGAGCAAGAGAGGCCAGTCTTCTCACTCACTCTCCTCGTAAAGCCAACAGAACCATGCCCATGACTACCCATTAAACCATCAGCCCATGACTCCATGAATAGATCAATCCATACATGAAGGCACAGTCCTCAAGGTCCAATCACCTCTTAAAGAACCCACCTTCCACCACCATACTTGGAGGGCCATTCAAACCACTGCAATTGTGTACACTGTGATTTTTAAATTTGAAAAAGTCTTCTGTGTTTTTAGGAGTAAAGTGGTATTTGGAAATTTGACAAACAGGCTCAGACTTCCTCTTCCCACCAAAGAAGAAAGAAGAGGCTCTTTCCCTACCATGTCCTTGTAATTTTTTTGTGCATGTAAAAAGTCAGCAACTTACTTCCTCTACCTGCTCTCTTTTTCTTGTTTGGTGAAAGCAGTCAGTTAGTGATTCATGGCTGAACCAGACCACCCACTGATGAGAAAATTAAGGTCAAACTCAATCTTCTGATTTTAGAATCAAAATCAGGTGGCTTTTAATTTTCAAAGTCCATTATATCATTTATTTCAAAAGTGATGTGTTATTTATACTTGGCTTAAATTGGGCCAATCTGCTGGAGTATTTTGTGATAATCAACTACCTGGGGGCACTAGAATTGTGCAGGATCTTGTTAAAATGGCTGCCTGTTCCTTCTTGGAGGATCATGAAAATGTAAAAAGAAAATCATTGTGGTTAGGAAAACCTTTTTCTGCTTTATTATTCAGAAAGCACTGCTGTTAGCTTCTTCTGTGGAAGTGTTTCCCAGGGATAGTCTCAATTATTGATGTCTAAATTCTCATTACTTAATAGAATTTGAACTTTAAGGGGAAATGAGAGGGAACTTTTCTTGCTAATTGCTAACATACATTGTCTTTTCCACATCCACAGGAGAACACATTGACTTGGCAGAAAAGGGAGAAGATTTGAGAGTATGGAAAGAGGCAAGAGAAAGGGAGATAGAAGAGTATAAAT
>NW_007732856.1:62022-64469 GCF_000696425.1 Galeopterus variegatus | reverse complement strand
GCCCCTTTACTCTGCTTGACTCCTGGGTGAGCTTGAATATGAAAAGGTGACTTAGAGAGCAGAGGTTGAGGAGCATTGACTTGTTCTCCATATTATACTAAGGAGATTTTTAGATTTGGAAAGTCTCAGTCTGTCTTGGACAGACAAAGTGAAGAATTGAAAGGGGAGTAATACAGTTCCTTGGGGTGGCCGGGGCTGGGTAATTTCAGGGGCTTAAGTGGTTCATGACAAAGCCACAGGAGTGGAGTATCCCAAAGTCTTTTAAGAACAAGGATGTCTAATACTTAATTTCAAGTTGTTGGTATTATTGTGATATATACCCCCCTTCCCAGAGAATTCTTTGTGTAAGTCAGCTTTTGCTGAAATAATGTAGCACAACAAACAACCCCCAAATCTCAGTAGCTTACAATAGCAAACATTTATTTTTTTGTTCACAGGTCAGTGAGGCTGACCGCAGTGGCTGTGCTCCAGGCTGCAGGTCAGATTCATGTCTGTTCGTATGGCTTTCACTTTGGGGCCCAGGCTGAAGGAGCAGTGGCTACCAGAGGCAAGTTCTTCTCTAGAAGCAGGGCAGGGGCACAGGCAGCCACCAGAGACTGGGCAGACACGTGTAAAGCCTCCGCTCAGTGGGGGCTTACCTGAGTCCGCTCACATTCTGCTGGGCAAAGCATGTCACGTGGTCAAGGTCAACATCAAGGTAAGGGAATTGGAGGGTGGTGGGGGGGAGTCTACTCTTCCCTTAGAGGAGGGGAGGAGGGAAGAGTGAACGTTTGAGTATTTGCTAAACTATAGTGCAATCCATATTCTCTAAACTTCAGGAAAGCTGTGTACACTCATCGGCATGCACACATGTGCACCGCCTTAAGATTTTTAAAATTTGTTTATTAATAAAACGGGAAAGTGTGAGTTGCAAATTGGGTTGCCACAGCATGAATCTGGACGACAGTACACAGAGAGATGGTTCATCAACTGAGTTCGTTAAGTTAGGGTAAGTTTCCCCACACCCACCCTATAATTTGCAGAAATCTTGTATGTGTTCGTGTGGAGGGTTAGGGCTGGAAGCAGGGAAGTTGGCCATTCAAAATCTATGCACTGACCATTCAAATCAATCCTTTTTCTTTTTTAATGGCTAAGAGACCCTAGCTTACCTCTGTACTACTTGTAAGATTTGAGACCAGTAAAATTATTCACTCTGACCCTGCTCATAGAGAAACAATCTACATTCTCAAGTCCATCTCATTTGATATAACCAATTATTTTTTCCTAAATAAAAATCACCTGATTGTCTCTCACTCCTACTTTAGATGAGTCAGTTTCCTGTGCAGCCTTTTAGTGTCACCTCTGCTTCCATAAAGATATGTGGCAAAGAAAAAGAGAGAGACTTTTTTTTACTGAAGGCTGTGAACCATTGAATCTGAAAGTTCTGCTCCCGTTTTTTCCTACTATTTTTTACAGGTTTTATTAGGGGACTCAAAAACAAAAACAAAAGCAAAACCCCAAAGCTCATTGTGCACCTTGGTCTTTCACCAGCTTTTTGCTGCCTCCTAAGCCCAAGGTAGTTCTTTTTTAGATTTGAAGATTTGCAAGCTGTCAGTTTTTGATAAGTGAGCCATTCATAGTCATTTTTAGAAAACTCACCCACCCCAATCATTTCTTTTCCCCAAACAGGAGCTTATTTTCTGTTTGATTTCTTTTTTCTTTTTGCAGAAGAATCCTTTGCCTGAACTGAGAAAGAAGAAAAAAAAAGTGGCAATATTCTTTTACTTCACAATGAGGCAGGGACAAAGAGAGGATAGAGTATACTCGTATTTTTAACGGAACGAAAGAATCCTTTGCCTGAACTGAGAAAGAAGAAAAAAAAAGTGGCAATATTCTTTTACTTCACAATGAAGCAGGGACAAAGAGAGGATAGAGTATACTCGTATTTTTAACGGAACGAAAGAAGACATTAAAGAAATAGATCAATCCTTTGGGTTGTTTGGTGACTTCTGCCCCACAGATCTCCCCACATGACTCAGCTCTGTACGACCTTGTTACCGTTTTCATAGTCCTGTCTCACTGCAACTTTTCTTATGGAGAGAAGAATTTGGGCAAAGTGATGATTTCAGTCATTTCCCTCATTATTTTTCCATTTCCTCCTAAGGCTGGCTCTTCTGAGGCTGACTGCTCACTGCTGGAGTGGGCTCCTTTTCTTGCTTTTGGAGTTACTCTTTCAAAAGACAGTTGTATATGGAAGGAAAATATCGTACCAGGTTCTCGTCTGTTAGAACTGAATTAACTAGCTGAGAAAATTACTACCAGCAACCAGTTTGCTTTTATTTTATTTATTTATCTTTTAATTTAATTTTTTTTTTTGTCCTTTTTGAGACCGGCCGCACCGTGCTCAGCCGGTCATCCCTATATAGGATCCGAACCCGCGGCGGGAGCGCTGCTGTGCTCCCAGCGCC
>NW_007732856.1:59773-61503 GCF_000696425.1 Galeopterus variegatus | reverse complement strand
GTCCTTTTTGAGACCGGCCGCACCGTGCTCAGCCGGTCATCCCTATATAGGATCCGAACCCGCGGCGGGAGCGCTGCTGTGCTCCCAGCGCCGCACTCTCCTGAGTGCGCCACAGGCTCGGCCCCCAGTTTGCTTTTAATTTGAGGGTTACTCATCCATAGGAGCATAGAATTGTAGAGCCTCAAGATATTTAGAAATTGTCTCTTCCAACCATTCTGTTTTATAGATGGATTTCTAGAGAAGTAGAAGGCTTTCCCAAGGTCAGACTGCTAGTTATTGGTAGTACTGGGACTAGAGCCCAGTTGTTCTAATTCTATTCTTTCCATTACATTTGATTTAATTTCAGAATCTAGATTACAATTAGAGGCACAGACATATTAAAGTTAATCATTAACCTCTAAAGTGGCAGATTGAGTTTTAATAGAGAGAACGCTGAAATTCTCAGTAGGGATAATAAGAGGGCAACTGGGAAGGAATAAAACCACTCACGAATGAAACAGCTTCCCAGCTTCTCACTTTAGGTAGAAATATATCTAACAAGAAAGTTTATTTCAAGGCATGCAAATGTAAAGAAAAGAGGTTTGACAGAAAAGCAGGTAATGATTGTCAAAGCTAACCTGGAAAATTTTCTCCTGCATCGTTCTGGGAGATTCCAGAACAAAGAAACACAATGTCATTAACAAAGGAAGGAGGGATTTGCACAGGCATAATGCTTTTATCCTTAAAATATATCCTTTCTTCTTTCCAGGTTTATAAATATGATTTTGGAAGTGAAAATTTCTTACAAAATGACACAGGCTCTTTGCTTTTCCTGTAACGATAACATTGAATTTAAATAACTCTAATCTTCAAATAGGCCACAGTATCTTGCAGATATTTTTGGGTGGTTTGATCACTTCCTCCTTGCAAATCTCCCTGCATGGGTCAGTTCTGCATGAGCTTTTTATTTTTTCCCATATTTCCTTCTCGCTGCAACATTTTCTTATGGTGAGAAAAGGCCGGGAAAAGCAATTTCTGTCATTTTCCTTACTACTTCCTTTGAAAGTGAGGAGTAGAGGTTGGGAGACAGTAGTTATGGGTAAGGGAGGTGGAACAGGAGTGGGGAATCATAGAAATATTGATTATTTGGGGCTTAATTTTTCTACCAAAGGGAGAAAACTTGGATGCCCAAATTTTAGGAAATTATTAAAGTTGAGTGGTTAAATTGGTGGAAGGGAGGGAAGTAGCGTTAGTGGTCACAGATAAGTCTGAAGATTCTAGATGTTCTTGGAAAAACACGTGCTTCTTTTTGCTGTTTTTTTCCAAGACCTGGAGGATACGGTGCCTAAGTATAGAACTTTCCCAGCAACCCTGACCCTCCCCTCTCTCCCTTTCTCCTCCTTTCCTTCCTTCATTGAATCTTCCTTTACCTCTAAGATTGTTTGATGTGTGTTTTAATGCTTATAAGCACTTTTGACTTTATTTTAAGTACTACTTAATTAAAAATTTTAATAATAAGTGTCAATACTAGCTACCTTTTATGGACCTAGGTTTCTAAGGTCTTTCTATATATTTGATCACTGCCACAAAACTACTGGTAACTGTTTTTGCCTCCTTTCTACAGATGAGGAAATGGAGGTTAGAAAGGTTTTATATGTTATTTATGTTATTTCTTTCAAAGAGGCAGTAATTGGAAAAGCTGAGATTTGAACACATGCTTTTCTGCTTGGAGAGCCTGTTTTCTATTAACA
>NW_007732856.1:59114-59630 GCF_000696425.1 Galeopterus variegatus | reverse complement strand
ATTGTATTTACCCTTGACAATGAAGGTGGAACTGCACTTGTGGTAGTGTCTACATGTTAAGGGTTAGCAGTACAAAGGAAGAGATGCCTTGGCTAATTGGAGTGTGAGGTTCCAGGAGGTTTACTAGAGAAAAAATAAGAGACATGAATTCATTCAGTTTATTCCACAGACAATTATTTTTGGTAAGTCTGTAGTTTCTAGAAAAGAAAGAATTTCACTTGAAAAGAAAACCACCTGAACAGTCCTTCGAATTCTCACTTAAGTAAGTTTTGTTTCAAAATATTTTGTTTTTTATATGCAGAAGACTATAAGTATCAAGGGGTCCTGGATCAACACCTCTGATGGTAGCTCAGTTTTCTATTTATACTCAGAAGGGAAATAAAACATATGAAGCTAAAGTATTTAATCACCCCCCCTCCAGCGCTCCCTTCCCACCCTTTCCCCTCTCACTCTCTTTCTCCCTCCCCCACCCCACTGTCTGAACATTTCTACCCTAGTTTTGCAGGGCATAAGAGA
>NW_007732856.1:44491-58525 GCF_000696425.1 Galeopterus variegatus | reverse complement strand
TTCTCCCTCCCCCACCCCACTGTCTGAACATTTCTACCCTAGTTTTGCAGGGCATAAGAGATACTTGGGGCAGCCATGGTAAAGTGTTCTATTTAGCAAAATCTCTGCTTGGTCAGCAAAGTTTTCTCCCTCCCCCACCCCACTGTCTGAACATTTCTACCCTAGTTTTGCAGGGCATAAGAGAGACTTGGGGGCAGCCATGGTAAAGTGTTCTATTTAGCAAAATCTCTGCTTGGTCAGCAAAGCGGTTCTTTTCTTTTTGTTAATATTTCTCTAAATGAAAAGAGAAGCATATGAAGACAGACACATACCTCTTCTGCTCCCTCAGTGATTGTTTTCTGTACCTTTGGCAGTTGCTGTGATTCTACCTAGGGGTCTTCCTGACAGCATGCCACAAGTCCTGTGTTTAAGCTCCAAATCCCTGGAACCCTGACTCCCAAAGCAGCAGGAGTTTGCTTGGTCAGTGCTGAAGTGTTCTGGAAGCAGAGGTCATGATGGTTGTTGGCAGTGGTTGTTATTAAGGAAAGTGAATAGAGACAAAACCTATTAAGTTTAATTTTATTCCAGACTTTAGATGGAATTCCACTACTGAATTCCAGAGGTTAGAAGGCCAGGGCTAGCTCCCATGCCTGCTGGTCTTTGTGAAAAGAATGTTAATTAGAACAGCAGTGTGAAAATGTCTGCTGTGCTATTTGCTCAGCTTTAAGTAGAATATAATTGATGATAATAAACACTACTGACTGAGCACCTACTCTGTGTTTAATTTTACAAATATTATTTTCTTAAATCTTCACTACAATTCTATGAGGTAGGTAATCTATTACCCATTTTATGTATAAGAAAACTAAGGCTCCGAGTGTTTGTAGTATTTCCCCAAAGACATGTAGCAAGGACTAGGACTCAAAAGCCCCTGATGCCCTTTCAATTTGATGCACTGTACATACTGTATACAACAATAGTATTTTCTGTACTTCAGGAAGGACTGTAAACTGTGAAATGTGACTATATGTTGGGCATTGGCAGAAGTGTGAAATAAGCAGAGCTCAACATTACGCTGCTTGAATGACCAGCCCTGGTGTACTAAGAGAGAAATGGAGTAAATAATGCTTTGCAAGAAGTCGTTAAAAGTCTTTTGAAGAAGTATATGTATGGTATTCACAGGTGAAAGTGACTTTGAGATAACTACTTAAAAGCTGTAACAGTGAAGGATCCAGAATTTATAAAGTGGACTGGAACAAAGAAATGGGATGCATCTTCAATATTGGTAGCCAAGAAGAGATTGGAAATCATTACAACAAACATTACAACAAAGTTTGGGGTATAAGGGGATAGCAAGAAATTTTCAAGAACCTAAATTGCTACTGTAGCTTAAACCTGAGGTCATACAGTTTAGGACTGTATTTTAAGTACTAAGGGTGCATAATGACAAGGATGTTGGTTTTTATTAAAATATTAGGAATTCCCACCAGATATATTTCAACTTGTCTAAGTAGCTCATTATCGATTTAATCACCCTTTTACTTACCAAAGTTATTCCTTTTAAAAATTAACAAATTTGAAAATATTAAAGGCAATATTTACAGTACTGGGAAAAAGTCAAATAGTGCAGATGGGATAGGTGAAAAGTTAAAAATCTTATTCCCCAGGCCCACCTTTCAGATGTAACCATGCTTAATAGTTTTCTATATTTATGCAAGAATTGTTTCATGCATATGTTAGCATGTGTATGAATTAGTATATGTGGGGCCTATGGTTCATTTCTCTCCTGATTACTGAGGAGAATGCACGCAGAGAAAAGAAAACTATGCCTGTGACCCAATCTCATCTCTTTATAAGCATGATAAGTAGAGCTCTGGGCAAATAAGATAATGGTACTTAGCTATAGACTCACTATCTATAGAATGCTTTGAGTAGGATATCCCTGAATTAGGGTTACCTATGACAAACAAATTTATAATCCATGTATTTATGAGGCATGTCTCTAGAGAATGTTATATAAACTGTATGACTCTGGGGTATGAAATGAGGAAATGTTTTGTAACTGAAAATCTACTTGTGGTATGAGATGATCCATTAAACTCATTAGAGAACTCATCTATTATTCTGAGCCAGAAAGGATCATGCCTGATAAGGAAGGAATTACACCAAATGTATGTAGCATAATTAATTAAACTAGTAAGGAACAGTTAGAATGTTTCCAGTTTTGTTTTGATTTGCTATTATAAACAATGCTACATTGGACATCTTTATAAATATATAATTATAATTCATTTAAGTTTATCTGTAGGATAAGGGCCACACTAGGTCAAAAGTTATATTATGAAAATTTTCAAACATATACGCAAGTAGAGAGAATATAATAAAATCTCAAATATCCAGACCCCAACTTTAACAAGTTTTGACACATGACCAATTTTGTTTCATCTTTATCTTCACCCACTTTATCCTTCTACCTCCCAGCCACAACACGTATACAAGGTTATTATAAAGCCAACCCCATGCCTGGTATCATTTTACCTATAAAAATTTTAGTACGTTTCTGTAAAGTGAAGAAATCACTCTCTTTTAACATGACTACAATCTCATCAAATCCAATAATAACAATGATTCCTTAATATCTGTAGTTCTGAATTTCATTATCAAATCCAATAATATTAACAGTGATTCCTTAATATTAAAAAATACCCCAGTCAATGTTTAGGTTCCCATATTTGTCTTAATTTTTTTTTTTTTTTAATGATTGATGTGTTTGAATTAGGATCCAAATAAAAAGCACACATTGTCCTTGGTTGCTTTATGTCTCTTGAGTCTCTTTTATTCTAATCAGTTATATCTCCTTCCTCTTTTATTTCTTGCCATTTATTTTTTGAAGAAATTATGTCTTTGCTTTGTTAAATTTTTCACATTTTAGATGTTGGAGATTGCGTCCCTGCAGTGTTGCTTAACATTTTCTTCTTCTACTTCTGGTAAAATGGTAATTAGATCTTGAGGCTTGATCAGATCCAGGTTCAGTTTTTGTTAAGACAATAGGTAATCCTGTGTACTTCCTGTGACATCACATTGGGAGGCACGTATCTGGTTGACTCTCCTTTTGGTAGTATTAGGTCTGTGATTTCAGCTTGATCCACCCATTATAAAGTTCCTTACTGATGTTTCACCTAATAGTTTTAGTAACAACTAGTAATTTTTCCTAGACCCATTTTTTATTAGGAATCCCCAAGTGCTGAAATTCTAATTCTAGTATTCTTTCTGCTCTATTAGTTAGTTGTAATATTTTAAGTAAAAAATCCAACTTTTTCCACATCCATTATTTGTCTACTTTAGGGGAAAATGCACACAAGAAGGGTAGGATGAATATTTGATTATTTCCTTTTACCTATCAGTTTTAGACCAACGAGTTGTTTTGCTAGCATTCTCTAAAGGCGACAGATGTGCTTTGTTTTTATTTTAGCATCATTATGAAATTATTTTTCTAACCATATTCTATGTATTTCAATCTATTAAAATACATTCTTTATTTTTAAAATTTTTTCATTTTTTAAATTTACATTTTTATTGAAATGTATCAATTATACATATTTGTGGGGTACAGGGTTGAGTATCAATATATGTATACAATGTGTGATGATCAAATCAGGGTAATTAGCATGTTCATTATGAAACTTAATCATTTCTTTGTGATAAGGACATACAATCTCCTCTCTTGTAGCTATTTGATTAGATGCAGTAAATTATTGTTAATTATATATGCCTAGCTCAACTGTACACCTGTAGAACTTATTTTTCCTATGTATTATACATATTTGTGGGGTACAGGGTTGAGTATCAATATATGTATACAATGTGTGATGATCAAATCAGGGTAATTAGCATGTTCATCATTATGAAACTTAATCATTTCTTTGTGATAAGGACATACAATCTCCTCTCTTGTAGCTATTTGATCAGATGCAGTAAATTATTGTTAATTATATATGCCTAGCTCAACTGTACACCTGTAGAACTTATTTTTCCTATGAAGCTGCTATGTGTCCATTAACCAACCTGTCACTATCCTCCCTCCTCATCCCCCTTTCCACCTCTAGTAATGACAGTTCTGTTCTCTCCTTTTGAAAGTTCAACTTACTATTATTGTTTTTCTTTCCCCTCTTTATTCTTTCTCTTTTCCCTCCTTCTTACTTTCCTTCCTCAGAGCTCCCGCTTATGAGCGAGAACATGTGGTATTTCTCTTTCTGTGCCTGGCTCATTTCACATAATTTTGTCCAAGCTCATCTATGCTGTTGCAAATGGCAGAATTCCATTCTTTTTAAGGCTAAGTAGTAGTCTATTGTGTATATATACCACATTTTCTTTAATCATTTGTCGGTGGACAGTTGAGTTGGTTCCATATCTTGGCTATTATGAGTAGAGCTGCAATGAACATGGTAGTGCAGGCATCCCTTCTACATGATGATTTCTATTCCTTTGTATATAATCCAGTAATTGCTGGATCATATGGTAGTTCAATCAGTAGTTATTTGAGAAACCTCCATACTGTTTTCCATAATGGCTGTACTAATTTACAATCCCACTAACAGTGTGTAAGTGTTCTCTTTTCTCTGCATCCTTGTCAGCATTTATTATTTTCTGTCTTTTTTGATAATAGCCAATCTAACTGGGGTGAGAGGATATCTCAACATATGTTCATCATTATGAAACTTAATCATTTCTTTGTGATAAGGACATACAATCTCCTCTCTTGTAGCTATTTGATCAGATGCAGTAAATTATTGTTAATTATATATGCCTAGCTCAACTGTACACCTGTAGAACTTATTTTTCCTATGAAGCTGCTATGTGTCCATTAACCAACCTGTCACTATCCTCCCTCCTCATCCCCCTTTCCACCTCTAGTAATGACAGTTCTGTTCTCTCCTTTTGAAAGTTCAACTTACTATTATTGTTTTTCTTTCCCCTCTTTATTCTTTCTCTTTTCCCCCCTTCTTACTTTCCTTCCTCAGAGCTCCCGCTTATGAGCGAGAACATGTGGTATTTCTCTTTCTGTGCCTGGCTCATTTCACATAATTTTGTCCAAGCTCATCTATGCTGTTGCAAATGGCAGAATTCCATTCTTTTTAAAGCTAAGTAGTACTCTATTGTGTATATATACCACATTTTCTTTAATCATTTGTCGGTGGACAGTTGAGTTGGTTCCATATCTTGGCTATTATGAGTAGAGCTGCAATGAACATGGTAGTGCAGGCATCCCTTCTACATGATCATTTCTATTCCTTTGTATATACATCCAGTAATAGGATTGCTGGATCATATGGTAGTTCAATCAGTAGTTATTTGAGAAACCTCCATACTGTTTTCCATAATGGCTGTACTAATTTACAATCCCACCAACAGTGTGTAAGTGTTCTCTTTTCTCTGCATCCTTGTTAGCATTTATTGTTTTCTGTCTTTTTTGATAATAGCCAATCTAACTGGGGTGAGAGGATATCTCAACATAGTTTTGATTTGCATTTCCCTGATAATTAGTGATATTGAGCATTTTTTTTATATACCTGTTGGCCATTTGTATATCTTCTTTTGAGAAATGTCTATTCGGCAACTTTGCCTATTTTTAAATCAGATTTTTAAAAAATTATTGATTGAGTATTCCTTGTATATTCTGGATATTAATCCCTGGCTGAATGCGTGGCTTGCAGATATTTTCTCCTATTCTGTAGGTTGTCTTTTCACCCTGTGGATTGTTTCCTTTACTGCACAGAAGCTTTTTAGTTTGATATAGTCCCATTTGTTTATTTTTTCTCTTGTTGCCTGGGCTTTTGGCGTCTTATTCATAAAGTCTTTGTCCACTCCTACATACTGAAGCTTTCCCCCTGTGTTTTCTTTTAGGAATTTTATAGTTTCAGGTCTTATATGTGAGTCTTTAATCCATTTTCAGTTGATTCTGGTATATGGCAAGAGATAGGGGTTTAGTTTCATTCTCCTACACATGGATATCCAGTTTTCCCAACACCATTTATTGAAGAGGCTCTCCTCTTCCTGATGCCTCTCCTCTTCTTGGTGCCTTTGTTGAAGATCACTTGACTATAAATATGTGGATTAATTTCTGGGTTCTNGCAGATATTTTCTCCTATTCTGTAGGTTGTCTTTTCACCCTGTGGATTGTTTCCTTTACTGTGCGGAAGCTTTTTAGTTTGATATAGTCCCATTTGTTTATTTTTTCTTTTGTTGCCTGGGCTTTTGGCGTCTTATTCATAAAGTCTTTGTCCACTCCTACATACTGAAGCTTTCCCCCTGTGTTTTCTTTTAGGAGTTTTATAGTTTCAGGTCTTATATGTGAGTCTTTAATCCATTTTCAGTTGATTCTGGTATATGGCCAGAGATAGGGGTTTAGTTTCATTCTTCTACACATGGATATCCGGTTTTCCCAACACCATTTATTGAAGAGGCTGTCCTCTTCCTGATGTATGTTCTTGGTGCCTTTGTTGAAGATCACTTGACTATAAATATGTGGATTAATTTCTGGGTTCTCAATTCTGTTCGATTGGTCCTTGTGTCTGTTTTTATGCCAGTGCCATGCTTTTTGGTTACTATAGCTTTGTAGTATAAGTTAAAGTCAGGAAGTATAATCCTTCTGGCTTTATTTTTCTTTGTTCAGGATTTCTTTGGCTATTCACCATCTTTTGTTGTTCCATATGAATATTAG
This sequence comes from Galeopterus variegatus, assembly GCF_000696425.1. Classification (NCBI taxonomy): domain Eukaryota; kingdom Metazoa; phylum Chordata; class Mammalia; order Dermoptera; family Cynocephalidae; genus Galeopterus; species Galeopterus variegatus. The sequence goes on along the minus strand of NW_007732856.1, from coordinate 51,825 downwards.
GATTGCTTTTTCTATTTCTGTAAAGAATGCCACTAGTATTTTGATGGCATTGAATCTGTAGATCACTTTGGGCAGTATGGGCATTTTCACAAAATTAATTCTTCCAATTCATGAACATGGAATGTCTTTCCATTTTTTTGTGTCCTCTTTAATTTCTTTCATTAGTGTTTTGTAGTTTTCATTGTAGAGATCTTCCATCTCTTTGGTTAAATTTATTCCTAAGTATTTTACATTTTTGGTAGCTATTGCAAATGGGCTTGCTTTCTTGATTTCTTTTTCCGCTAGTTTGTTGTTGGTGTATAGAAATGCTACTGATTTTTGTATGTTGATTTTGTATCCTGCAACATTACTGAATTCATTTATCAGCTCTAAGAGTTTTTTGGTGGAGTCTTTAGGTTTTTCTACATATAAGATTATGTCATCTGCAAACGAACAATTTGACTTCATCTTTTCCAGTCTGGATGCTCTTTATTTTTTTTCTTGTCTGCTGTGGCTGGTACTTTCAATATTATGTTGAACAGGAGGGGTGACACTGGGCATCCTTGTCATGTTCCCATTTTTAACAGAAAAACTTTCAGCTTTTTCCTGTTCAGGATGATGTTAGCTGTGGGTTTGTCATATATGGCTTTTTGTGTTGAGACACTTTTCTTCCATACCTAATTTGTTGAGAGTCTTTATCATGGAGGGATGTTGAATTTTGTCAAATGTATTTTCTGCATTTATTGAGATGATCATATGGTTTTTGTCCTTCATTTCTTTGATGTGATGTATCACATTTATTGATTTGCATATAATGAGCCATCCTTGCATCCCTGGAATGAATCCCACTGTGGTATATAATCTTTTTGATGTGCTGTTGCTAGTATTTTGGTTAGAATTTTTGCGTCTATGTTCATCAAGAATGTTGGCCTGTAGTTTTTTTTGTTGTATCTTCGTCTGATTTTGGTAAGGGGGATGCTGGCCTTGTAGAATGAGTTCAGGAGAATGGCCTCTGTTTTGATTTTTTGGAATAGTGTGAAAGAAGTGGTATTAATTCTTCTTTAAAAGTTTGGTGTAATTCAGCAGTGAAGCCATCTGGTCCCAGTCTTTTCTTTGTTGGGAGACTGCTGATTCCTGCTTCAATCTCATTTCTTATTATTGGTCTGTCCAGGTTTTCTGTTTCTCCTTGGTTCAGCCTTGGTAGGTGGTATGTGTCCAGAAATTTATCCATTTCCTCCAGATGTTCAAATTTGTTGGTGTATGGTAGTTCACAGTAGTCTTTGATACCTCTTTGTATTTCTGTGGTATACTTGTAATGTCTCCTTTTCATTTCTGATTTTTATTTGGGTCTTCTCTCTTCTTAGTCTAGCTAATGGTTTGTTGATTTTGTTTATCTTCTCAAAAAACCTGCTTTTTGTTTTGTTAACCTTTCTTTTTTTTTTGGTCTCTAGTTCATTTAGTTCTGCTCTTATCTTTATTATTTCTGTATACTAGTTTTGGGATTGGATTGTTCTTGTTCTTCTAATTCTCTGAGGTGTACATTAGGGTGTTTATTTGAAGTCTTTCTATTCTTTTGATGTAAGTGTTTATTGCAGTAGACTTCCTTCTTAGTACTGCTTTTGCAGTATCCCACAGGTTTTGGTATGTTGTGCTTTTATTTGCATTTGTTTCAAGAAATTTTTTGATTTCCTGCTTAATTTCTTTTTTGGCCCATAGGTCGTTCAGGAGCATGTTGTTTAATTTCCGTGTATTTATATAGTTTCCAAAGTTTCTCTTGTTATTGACTTGTAGTTTTATTTTGTTGTGGTCTGAAAAGATACTTGAAATGATTTTAATGCCCTTGTTTTATTCCTGTTATATTGTTTATTCTGAAGTCTTCTTTTTCTAATATTAATATTGCCACACCACTTTCCTTTATGAGTGCTTGCATGGTATATCTTTCTCATCCTTTTATTTTTAAGCTACCTATGTCTTTGTATTTAAAGTGGATTTCTTGCAGATAGCAATAAAATTCAGTCTTGATTTTCTTAGGTCATTTATTGATATGGCCTGGCAGAAATCTAACATCTTGCTATTTGTTTTCTATTTTTCTCTTTGTCCTTTGTTCCCTTTGACTTCTTTTCCTGTCTTTAATGGATTAACTGTATATTTTTTGGTGATCCCATTCTATCTCCACTATTGGTTTATCAGGCAAACCTTTTGTTTTAATTTTTAGTGATTGGTCAAGGATTTACAATGCACATCTTTGACTTACTACACTCTACCTTTAAATAACATTATGTCACTTTATATAGAGAAACTTACAGCAAGTGTACTTTTTTCTTTCTTTCCTTTGTGCTATTATTATATATTTTACTTCTACATATATTATAAGCCCCATGATTTATTATCAGTAGATTTGCTTAGAAACCTAACTTTTAAAGAGTTTAAAAATGAGGGAAAATAGGGTCTTTTTCATTTATCCATGGCTTTTTATTTATTTATTTTTTGGTTTATCATCCTAGTTGTACTATCTGTTTTATTTATTATTTATCATTTTTATTTTTTATTGAATCATAATTTATTATACATATTTTTGGGATTCAATGTTGACATATGGTGATCAAATCAATATTACTAGTATGAATATTGTTACAAATTGTACTTATTCTTTATGCCCCTTGTCCAGTCTCTCCCTGTCCCTCTCTCCCTCCCCATCCAACCACTGATAACCCTAGATTTCTTCTCTCCCTCTGAAAGAGTAATGGTTACTCTGTTGATTGTTTCCTAGATGATCTGTCCAATGCTGAGAGGTGTGTTCAGTACCCCCAATATTATCGTAGAGCAGATGCTTCTTCTGTCACTCTGGAATGGACTTTGTGGATAGAGATATCCTCTTCTTTTCTTTGGTCTCTGCTGGTGACTCTCCTTGTGTCAATGCACTCCAGTGGCTGGTGGATCACCTGCGTGGTGGTTGTGATGTCTAGCCACTTTCGCAGCAGCTGTGGTTACTGTTTTGGGCCCCCTACATGGATGTGATGTTTATGGCATGCTCCTTGGTGCTGGTGGTGTGCCTCATTGTGGGCAGGGAGGGTCTGGTATCTGGCTCCATGCCCCAGGCCCTTGGACAGAGCCCCGAGGCACTGGCAGCATACCTGGGTGTGGGCAGGAGGTCTGGTCCCCGGCTCCAAACCTCAGGTCCCCTGGTGGCCCTGAGGCGCTAGTCATGTGCCTGGGCTGGAACTAATTTTTTGTCCTGTGCTCACTTCTAAAACAGGGGAACTTCCTGTGGGAACCAGTACTTGAGCTGTGTGGTTGAGCTAAATTGCTGCTTTGCTGCTGTTTCCCTAGGGAAGGCTTTTTGTGCAGCTCTGGGTTTAATGGTTGACCTCATAGGTACTTCCGGCTCTCCAGAGACTTGGTCCACCTGGGTTTTGTAGAAACTTTGATCTGGGCCTGAGTTTTTTCATCAAACTGCACCCCATGCAATTCTGCATTCCTGACCAGTCTCTTCTGAGTGGTCCTGCACTGATCAGGGGACAAGTTGGTTGTCCTTGCTGTGTCCCAGTGTTCTCCTGTGGGGCTTGTCTCCCACACTGCCTGTGCTCCAAACACTTCCCATGGGACAGGCCCTGTGCCTGTCCCTTGTGATGACTCACCGGCCTCTGAATGGCTCCCTCTTTTCAGCTGTTCTGGCTCCTCACTCCTGCATGGATTCACGGGAACCCTATTAGTGGTCTTACTGTCCTGGGGGACACCAAGTCTCTCTTCTCCCCTGCTGCCTCCAAGCAACTCCATCCGAAGGGCACAGCTGTGGTTTCTGCCGGCTCCTGCATTATTTTTTTTGTTTTGTTTTTTTGGGTTTGTTTCCGAGCTATTCAAAAGCTTAGTCACATTGCCATTTCGCCCTTTCTTCTTATGCCATTTTTTAACCTATTTATATGTGTAGCCTATGCAACCTCTTAGGGATGATGAGTTATATGACGTATTTGTTATTTGAAGTAATGTTTCCTTTTATTCCACCTCCCCCAATTCTAATGTTTAAAAATGTGTCTGTGTGACTTGGAATGAATAAATGCTCTGAAGTTAGACACCAATGTGTAAAATAAGAATTTGAAGGACAACCTTTGTTGCCAAGGCTATTACAGTAATACCACAAACAATGCATAGTGCTCAGCCTTTATGATGTGGTCTCATTTGGAAGCATTGGGCTAATTGCACAGGCTTTTATTTACTGAAATAGACCAATTCCTCACTTATCCAGAGGTGATTACTCTGACAACTTACCTGTTCGGAACACCAGAGGAAATGATATAGTAAAACAAAAAACTTTTAAACAGCTGAACTACATGCATCAAGGGTCATTAAAAATAAATTTCATGTATTTTACTGAGAGGAAAATCCCTGATTCAGAATCTGCTTGCTTCCATTAAACACGTAATTGTAACCAGCTTGGCTAATTGGTTTCTTTGCCTTCAGCAGAAGGAAGAGAGAGAGAGAGAGGTAGGGGTGTAAGGGGAGAAATTAGGAAGAAGCTCCACATTAAGCAGAGTAAGATATAATAACCAACATTTGTATGTTTCTTCATACTGCAATCTCCTTTAGGGCCGTTAATAGTGGCTGATTTATTTTTGTGTCCTCTGCACAGTCCCTGATACACTTCGTTCAGTAAACACTGCCCAAATAAACAGACAAGCAAATGAGAGTAAGAGGCTGAGGAGACATAAAAGAACCATACAACATTGAAAGAAGAATTCAAAAAGGATAGCAGTTAGAGGCTGCTCTGTGCAGAAGCACAGAGTTCTTTATACTACACTCTACTGTGCAGCGAGAACATTTCTATTTAGGGAAAATAGGAGCCAGCATGGAGCAATAGCTCATGTTGATATCAGTGACATGCCATTCAGGAAAGGTTACATTTAAAAACCCATGTGAGTACTCATTGCCTTAAAAAATGATTTCCATTAAAAATCCTCTTTCTCTCTTTCCTTCTCTCTCTCTCTCTCATCTAACAGTTTTACCTTTTCACATTTAGACAATTCATTTATGCAATAAATGGCTCATTACTTGATGATGTTGCTAAAATGATCTGTTTCTGTACATACGATAGATCTGCTAGAAGTAATTCTTTGTTCAACCAATTTACGGAGGAAAAAATGTTTATACATATTCAAGCCTTAAATCTGAAATATGCTATGCACTTTTAGTAAATGTGTAGACTCTCTATATTAGATATAGCTGCTCTCCTTCTGATGATTTATTTATTCAGTTTGCCCTTGACATGCTATTCTGGTCAAGACATTTAAATGTAGAAGTGCTAATATGGTAATAATAGCAGCTGGCATATCCTGGTTGGTGTCATGTCTGTATGTGCCCTTATGTACAGCAGGAACTTTGCAAAGAGTTGTCACAGATTAACTTATTATTTAATTCTCACTACACTGTATGAGGTAGGAACTATTATTATCTGTTCTTAAACAGGGAAACTGAGGCTTGGAGAGGTGTGTTCATATACCCAATAAATGGCAGAGTTGGGATTTGAGTGTTTGTCCCAAATCTGTGCTCCTCACATGTATGCTATATGCGTCCTCTTTCTCGCCATTATTTCTGGAAATAGAGTAGTCAACAACAGCACAATATTTATCTTTATAACACTCAATAAAATTTTGCTTAACTTTGCTGTCATCATGACAGAGATCAATTAAACAACCCTCAGTTGGAGGAGAGAGTAGGAAAATACATGTATCTCTAGGCATCGTTTATTAATTTAATAATGGCTGGTATTTTCTCTTTCTTACCCTTGAGTTTGTAGCTAAATCAGATAATTCATGAAACATTACCTTCCATCTTGTCCCACCCCAACTTGCTGGCTGTACTGAACTATTTGGATAATTTCATTATTTCCCTACTTCACTTTTCTTTTTTTTTTTTTTTCCCTTTTGTCTTTTTTACTGACCGGTAACAGGATCGCAAGCCTTGGTGTCGCACCCGCACCGTGCTCAGCCAGTGAGCGGGAACCGGTCTCCACATGGGATCCGAACCCTCGGCGGGAGCGCCGCCACGCTCCCATGCGGCGCACTCTACAGTGCGCCACCGGACCAGCCCTCACTTTTCTTTTGAAGCTTTTTGGTCATTGTTTTCATTTCTTTTCTCAATCTAGTTAAATTTTGTTCATGTTGAAATATCTTTCTATAGATCTAAGTCATAATCTGGAAACTTCATTTTGAAACTATTTTCATTCAAAGGGCCCAAAGAATAAAAACCAGCCACACAGATTAATTACACACAGTGTGAGCACCATCGCCTGACACAAAGATACCCAGGTTAATTATCTTGGCATCTGGATTTGGAACAAAATATGTCACCGATTTCTAAAAGCAAATCAATATGTACACTTGCCAGAGGGTGAGAGACACAGGGATGCTTTGTAAGTGACTTTAATAAAAAGCATGTTTGTCTTTTAAAATCTTCCAGGAGCGAGGTGCTAATCAGGGAGTCGAGGAAGAGCAAAAGATGACTATGTTGGGGAATAGTGAAAAATGAGCAGACTGGGGATGAGAGGGGCCGATGAGATCAAATGCACTGAGGCTGTCTATCAGATGTCAGAAGCCATGCCCTGGTGTTGTGAAATTGCCTTTTCATGTTGTATTTCTTGAAGGTGAGCTCAGAGAGTGACCTCCGGTGTTCTTTTGGGAAAGAGAAAAACAAGAGTGAATACAGTAACCACGGCCTGTGCCCATGTTTCTTCCTGCTCACAGTTGATCAAGATTATTGACGTGGACTTTTTACACAAAAGTGAGAGCAACTGTTTATTATCTGATTGTATTGGTTCTCTCTGCTCTTTCCTGCTCTTGCTTCTTGCTAGGCTGGTCCTCGTTACTCGAGGCTACACATTTTGAGTATCATTAAGAATGCTGCGATCTGCTCTCTAACCCTTGCCCTGACCTTGGTAGTTATATCTGGGAGATTATTTTCTTGCCTTCTTTCTTTTGCTGAAGTGCTCTCAGTCATCCCTTGTGCTTATTAATTCTCCCCTGCCTCATGTTTGTCCTTATTTTACCAGGCATCCATGAGTCAGAGTGAGGGATGGAATAGTTAGAACTCCATTTTTTGAGCAGTTAATCAGAGAGTGAGCAATCTGTTCCCTGATGGAAATGTTCACCTCTGATTGCTTTCCCTGCTCAGCCCCATTGTTAAATACCTCCGGGTGCATCAAACTGCTCAGTCATGGTGGCATCTGGGTTGCTGTAATGGTCATGGTCCTGTTTTGATAGTTTGCTTTGTAGTTTTTCCCAGACTCAAGTAGCTTCAATACAGGAGTGGTCTGAGGAAGCTAAATGCTCCTGTATTATATCTAGAAACACTCGAGATCTAAA
>NW_007732856.1:41584-43130 GCF_000696425.1 Galeopterus variegatus | reverse complement strand
AGGAGGGCAGAGGGAATCCTAACGGCTGGCTGACAATAAGCTCTTTCCTTCCTGCTTTTTACGTTATGGTTTTCACAATTTTTTGAGGGGAGTCAGCAGGGCATCTAGATTGCAATCCCAGGCAACTAGGATACTTGTTTGTATTATAGAGATGATTTTTTTTTATATATTCAGCAAATATATTTTTCAGTTCCTACTACATGCCAGGTACTGCAATTCCAAGAATATAACTAAATAAAGACAAGCATGATACTATTTCGTGGGGAAGAGAGAGACCAAAGAATCAGGGTTGCGGCTGGTGTCCCATTCTGGAAGAGGGAGAAAGAAGATTGTCTCATGAATGACCCCAGAAGCACATAGTGCTGGGAAAAAGGCTTGTCCCTCCCTAGTGGAAGGCACTACACACATACACAGTTGCTTATGGGATTGTGGTTTCCATCCACCAGCAGCTTGCATCCCCCTCCTCCCAAGGATGCCTGACAACTTTCTACAGAGCTGATACTCCCCCCAGACAGCCTGGACCTGCATCCTGTGTTCTCCCCCTGATAAGGTGGTTCTCATGTTTGCACTATGAGAAGGTAGAATAGCAAGAAGGCAGTGTCTCTCCTGGAATAGAAGCTTTCTGTGAGTCCACAAACTTCCCCCTTGCCTATACATGCTCTCTGAGGGATGATGAGGTAATGTAGATGAGCCTCAGCTTGCAAGTTTCCTCAATAAAGTCCATCCTCTAACTCTTGCTACATGATTTGGCATTTGCCTTCTCCCTCCTTTGCCATAGTTCCACAACCATGGTCAACGTTGGCCAGCAGATATGTTTCTAAGTGCATGGTTAGCCAGTGCTTCACAAGGGCCACTCAACTCCTGGCCGAGGCTCCAGAAAATTTGATGCAGGCCATACAGATCTGGTTGCCTGCTCCCAGACAAAAATAAATAACCCAAAAGTCAAATGTTGGTGGAAATGGAAGTCAGCTTTTATTCAGGAATACCAGTGACCTGAGGAGAGATGTTGGGCTGACCCATCTCTCTGGTAAACCTGAAGGGAAAATGGCCAGAATAAAGCCATCTCAAAGACTCAGGTTTACTGAGGGGTTTTTAAAGAGGGGGCCGAGGCAATGGAATGTGGGAAATAANAGGAGTGGTCTGAGGAAGCTAAATGCTCCTGTATTATATCTAGAAACACTCGAGATCTAAATGCCTGTGAATTCCTGCTCTTAACTCTCTCACCTCCTTATGTCTTGTGGTCTTATCCCTTATCCTTTATCCCTTGTGGTCTTAGCTCTACCCAAAAGGGTCCTTAAAATCTGAGATCTCCTTTTCTTATTGATGTGAAGAGAGGTGACCTTGTTAAAAAACTACTGGTCTTTTGCAAGCAGTGTAGGTACTTAGAAGAAACTGCAGGCTCTCTGCTCTAATTTTATTCTGGGATCAGGTTGGCAGGCAGATCTGTTCATTTCCTTGCCTGTGACTTGACATCAAATCCTCCACCACCAGGAGGACCTCAACTCCCAGTGGAAAGGAGGGTAAGTGATGAATGGACCTTTTACTG
>NW_007732856.1:37887-39414 GCF_000696425.1 Galeopterus variegatus | reverse complement strand
GACTCAGGTTTACTGAGGGGTTTTTAAAGAGGGGGCCGAGGCAATGGAATGTGGGAAATAAAAAGTAGGAGGGAGGGGAACATGAGCAGCGAGGGCTTCATGCAAGGTCTCAGGTGCAAAGTCTCGCCAAGACTCCATCTGGTTTCTGCTGTTGTCCTTGCTGTTATCTCATGGTCCTGCTGGAGGGGTGGAATCAGCCCAGTTTTATTGATGTCTTCCTTGGTTTCCCAGTGTCTGGATAGTACGTGCGAGTCTGCAGCTCCAGGCTGGCTGGAAAACAACTTTACATTCATGTAAATAATGTTATCTTGCCACCAAGGTTCAAAATACCAAGTAACCATGGGAAAAGAGGAAACTCACAGAAATGCATGCTAANCCAAGGTTCAAAATACCAAGTAACCATGGGAAAAGAGGAAACTCACAGAAATGCATGCTAAGAAAAAAACTGTGTCCTTTTAAAATCTTTTACAGCCCATGTGGTTTTAGGTCCCAACATGGCTTCAGTCCTGCTCATGCCAACAGTACCCGTTTTAGAAAAAAGTGAATCGACACACATTGCCTGTGTGCTGCTGTGGTCTCAGACCTCCACAGGCTCACTCGTTTGTGTTACTGCCTGGCCCCTGGTTTCACTTGAATTTGCCTTACTTGTGAATGCAGGTGTGATAGAACAGGATGCACAGGGGACCGTGGGAGCATGCAAGTCCTAACCTGTGGGACTTCAGAGGAAATTGCATTGAAACTAAGACATGAAGGATGGGAAGGAGTTAACTAGGGGAAGTGCCGGAGATAGGGGTGGGCAGGGGGGTGAAAGTGCTTCAGGTAGAGGGGACCATGTGGGAGGCCCTAACAAGAGAGAGCTTGTTATCTTCTAGAGACAAGCGAGTGGAGAATCCAGTATGTCTGAAGCGATGAGCCCAAAGGACCTGCAGCAGTTTGAACGGGTTTTCTCAGGTTGGTAACAAATTGCTCCAATGTCTTTTACACTCTCTTTCCTGCTTCCCCTGTGGCCAACATTTGGGGAATCTAGACAGCGTTAGGGGAAGAATCTGTGAACAGCCTGGAAATAGAATAAAATTAATGAAGACATAGACTTTGCGTTTTCCTTTTTCTTTTTTAAAGTCCAATTCTCCTTTCCAGCATGGAGATCCATTTAATATCTAACTTGAAAAAAATCTGTGAAACGCTGTGTAATCTCCTTTTTCCTTTTTTATATTTTTCCTCTTTATTTTTAATCCCCCCCCTTTTTTTACCTTCTACTTTCCTTTTTCTTTCTTAAGAAGGACTTAGATGTAACAATTAACAAAATAGTTCATTGCACTTAATTTTGGCTTCATTGGTTTGCGAATTTGAGGAAGAGCTTAAGTCCCTAGGGAAACTTTAATACAGATCATAGGAAAATAAAACCTGTAAGAGGAGAGATTTCCCTCCCCTCCCTTTTTGTCAGAACATTTACCGTAGAAGACTTATAAATGTAAGTACTTTCTCTGCCTTTTTGCAGTGTATCTTTTTAGAAACTAAATAAGCCTT
>NW_007732856.1:35686-36874 GCF_000696425.1 Galeopterus variegatus | reverse complement strand
TTATTCAGTAATAAAATTGTTTCCTTTTTCTACTACCTTTGTGGAGACAATTTCGGAGTTTCGACATTTTGCTCATTAAATTTCCCCAACAGATCTTAAAGAGGGTAACATTTTGTTTGTCCTTTCCCAGAGCCTTTTAGGAGAACCTAGTTTTATGAGATATGGAAACTGTCACCCTCTACTCAGTCGCTGTGCCTGATATGAATTCTATTTGGCAGATGGAATGCCAGCCCTTTCAAATTTTCCCAGGTGGACCAAGCACTGTTTGCTTTCAGTGAGGCTTTCATTTTAAATTCATAAAAGTTATCAGCCAACTTCCAACAATTGTTTAATAAAAAGCAATTAGCCAGCCAAAAAATATAATGGCTTTTATGTCAAAATATGCTGGAGACAGCTGCTAAGCGGGCCACTGGCAGCCCCCGGGCCATATGCCCTGAGTCCCAGGCATATGCACAGCCAGGCACAACAGCACAGAGCATATTGGGAGTAATAAACCCAGCCCCTCACCTTTCTCTTTCCCCCAATCTAATCCCCCCATTCCAGAGAAACTGACAGCAGAAAATTCTCTGGAGTAAATCGCTGCAGTCAAGATTCACAAAACTAATTTATTAGGCAAGGATCTAATCTGGTGATAGATGCAGAAAACCCTAGTTCCCTAGCCTGGTTTGGATAAAATCCATGCAAATCTTACTGCGTTGCAGAAAAACAATTTTTAAAAAAGCTTCCGTAAAACAACTAACTCAACAGCGCTCATCAAGAAAATTGAACTCAGATTGTAGACTTTTATCTATCTGTTTTCTTCTTCTAATTTAATATTTGCATGGAAAAAGCTTCTAGAGTGTTCTATTCCTTGTAAAGATAGTCTTATTCTCTCCAGCATTCTATTGCCCCACCTTGCTTCTCAGGAGATCTTCTGGTGATTGAGATATCGGTAATGGCCCCATACATCTTTTGTTGTTATTGGAAATACAAATTCAGATATGTACTTATTTTAATCATAGGGGATGGAGAAAAAGGAAACTCTAATTTTTTATTTTTTTGCCAGCAAGAAAGGGCATATTTTTATTAAAAGCATGTTTGTTTTAAGAACAAAACACAAGTAAATCACCTTTTGTTTATACAGAGTTTTTCTACCCCAAAGGATCCTATGGTTTGTAAACACGCTGAAGCTGTTTTTAGAGCATTCAC
>NW_007732856.1:33390-34878 GCF_000696425.1 Galeopterus variegatus | reverse complement strand
GAGTCTCCAAATTTCAATTCATGCTTCAATCCTCTCTTTGCCCTAGAAAATTTTCAGTAAAGCTGGGATGAGTGGGTGTGTTAGGGTCCCCTAAAAACACCCCCAGTTTTGATAATTTGCAAGGAGAACTCACAAGACTCAGCACATTAGAGGCACTCATGGTGGTTTATTACAGCGAAAGCATATGAAGCACAATCAGTAAAGGGAAAAGGCACAGAGGTGATGTCTGGAGGAAACCAGGCACAGGCGTCTTCCCAGGGAATCACACAACTTGTGCTTAATTCCCCCGGCAAAGAATTGTGACTGCATATGTGAAATGTCCACAAGGGAAGCTTATCAGAGACTCAGTGCCCAAGGTTTTTTATTGAAGGCTGGTCATGTGGGCACCCTCTGCCTGGCAAGTACCAAAATTCTGGGCTCCAGAAGAAATGGGTATTCACCATATTGTGTGCACAACTAGTTTAGGCACAGTGAACCATTCTCGTAAGTTCTGGGATTGGTGGGAGCCCTTCCAAAATCCAAGTTCCTAGGGCCAGCCTTACAAGCAAGCCTTTCTAAGGATAGCAGTCTCATTCATATCCATACAGTTGGCTATGTTAACTCTTTTCTGCACAAGTAGCATTATGGACTGATCATTTTAGCCTTTCTTCTCTCCCACTTCATCCCCCTGCCGAGGAGTATAAGGCACTGTGTTAATGATCCTAGGAAGGTGGTGGAAATGGTGTAGACAGTTGGTGAGAAGTAAAAGGCATGTCCTGAGCCCTTGGTGTTGGTTCAATATAGTGAGGACTTGAAGAGAGGAAGCATGGTGAAGCTTAGAAAGAAAGGAATCTTAAAATTAGGCAGACCTGAGTTCAAATCCTGCTTGATATTTCTATAGAACTTTAAGAATTTCAAAGCTTACATGTTTATGCTCTTGTGGATAATCCAGCAAGTACTTAGTGCTTCTGGACAAACAAGAGTTGGATGAATTTGGTAGAAAGTAGGATAACCTGTATTTCAGGAGAAATATTATGCAAGTAAATTAGTACATAAGTCAAAAATAAAATTAATACTCTTGTATGAGAACGTGATGTTCTACTTTGGGAATGGGCTTCTCATTCCATCTTTTTATGAATATGTCTGCATGTTTAATGTATATATGGACAAGAATGTTAAGGAGAATACAGGCATGGCAGTGAGGCAGTCCGTGCCCTCAAGATGCTTATAGATCATGAAATTTCAGACACTCTAACTATAGAATTAGAAAGGATAGAGCAAAGTGAGCTAGAGAGACAATGTTTCTCATACCTCCCTCACTTCTTCTAGTAACTCACCATTAATGTATCACCTATGAATTGATCTCTTCTGTTAGACTTGTTTTTTTTTTTAATTTTTATTTTTTTCCTTTTTGTCTTTTTTCATGTCTGGCAACGGACCGCAACCCTCAGTGTCGCACCCGTACCGGACCAGGACCGACAACGGGATTGCAACCCTCGGTGTTGCTCC
>NW_007732856.1:26090-32352 GCF_000696425.1 Galeopterus variegatus | reverse complement strand
CCGCACTCCCAAGCTGCGCACTGTAGCAGTGTGCCACCGGGCCGGCCCCATCTTCTGTTAGACTTGTTTTTAAATATTTGTTGCATTTTTAGATTATGTCATCTCCTGAGTCAACCCATCAAACAAAAAAGTATTCCTATGGAAGGAGAATCTTTATTTATTTTTCTGATGCGTTCATCCAAACAGTACTGAGTTTGATTCCCCCCCACCTCCATTTCTCTAGGCTGAGAGGTCCTCATTTTCCTTGCTTATTACCCTCAGATATTAGGTCACTAATTACCTTATCCTTCCATACAATTTATTAAAGTCCATGATTTTTCATGAGCATGAACACCAGAACAGCAAACATGTTCTCAATTCAGGCTCTCCGGGACAACTGGCTGGGTGCTGAAAGGTAAGTCTGGCCATTCTAGAAACAAAAGTCAAGTCTTCCCTCACCCCACCCCTCCTAGCCAGTTATCCTGCTTTTCAGGTCTCTGCCTCAGTCCATTGTCTCTTATGCAAACATTCAGATATATACATCTAGAGTTTTGTGCATTTATTGTATAAAAGGCTTGTGATTGATCTGCCCCATATTTTACAATCACCTCAGAATAGAGGCTGTGTAATAGATTACACAGTGGTTGACAGTATGGATTCTTTAGCTTCACTGTTCTAATTCTCACTGTCTTGTTCTAATCCCAGCCCAGACAAGGAGCAACTGTGAGACGGTGGACAATTTATTTAATCTCTTTCTTCTCAATTTCCCCACTTACAACATGGGGAATAAAATATTAGTACATATTCCAAGATTAAATAAGAGTATTTAGACATGCTTAAAATTTTCTGACACTATATGTTTGACAAATAGGAAAATTAGAAAAGAATCTTATGCCATATTACAATGTCTCTTAGATTCCTTTCTTGGATTATAAACAATCACTTTGAGCTATGTCTTAAACTAAATGCAAGAAACTAATTATCATAGAGACCCAGTCTTGTCAACGATTCACCTGTCCTAGTCCATAGCCGAGTTTCCTAGGGCAGAAATCAGGTTCATGCTAAATCAGAAAGAGAAAAGAGAACTTCTGAAAAAAGATTGCATTATTTTATGATTAATAGGAGAGAGAATACTGTCAGCTCCTCTTTTTTAAAAAATCTCATTAAAAATGTGGTTGCAGGGCCAGCCGAGAGAGAATACTGTCAGCTCCTCTTTTTTAAAAAATCTCATTAAAAATGTGGTTGCAGGGCCGGCCGGGTGGCGCACTGCTACAGTGCGCCGCTTGGGAGTGCAGCGGCGCTCCCGCCAAGGGTTCGGATCCCACATACAGACCGGTTCCCGCTCACTGGCTGAGCGAGGTGCGGGTGTGACGCTGAGGGTTGCGATTCCGTTGCCTGACACGAAAAAAGACAAAAAAAAGGAAAAAAAAAATGTGGTTGCAAATCTCTTATCCTGACAAATTCTACAATGTCTCTTGCCCTTTTCTATTAATACTAATATTTTGCACTCACTTGTTAGACTCATTAAGGCAATTGAGGCAGACTCATTAGTTTGAATGGGTACATATATCAATGTTGCTCTAAAGAAAAAGAAAAGTGTTGGTGTGTTTTCTAGTGCAGACCATCACATATGAACAAACAAGCATCATGGGGAAATTCTCTTTAAATCAGAAAACAAAAACAAGGTGTCCAGCACATAGTAGGTACTAAGTACATGCTAACTCCTTTCTCTCACTTTGCCTGGCTGCCAGAAGCAATTTCTTCCCTCTCAATATTTATATTAACCTTTCTTTCCCTTTAGTTAGGAAAATGCAAGATTTTTTTTTAAGACTTGTACCATAAACTGTGTGATGTTTAGCTTCTGCAGAGGTGTGAAGAAGTCCTGCTGTTACAAGTGGAGTAAGACTTTTTTTCTTGGGTAGAAGCCCAGAAAAATGTTAGCCAAGCCAAGGTGAAGACTATTCCTGACAAATGATAGCATGGATGCTTGTGTGTGTGTTTGTGGGTGTGAATATGTGTGTACAGGTTTCTGGAACCATTTGGCAAGGAGAAGTAAGGACTAACAAAGAGAAATTAATCCAAAGTGTTAGATTGTAAAATGGTTTGACACACCCCACAAGACCCAAAGTGTGCTTTTCCTGCTTTGCATTCTATAGAGGCTGGAGTTAGCTATCTTTAAATTACCTATCTTGGAAATGCACAATCAAATTAAAATACCATTGTGTGAGCTGAGCAGACCATAGTGGTTTCTCTGGCCAAACCGAAGACCAGAATACTTATTACTCGAGTCTTGTAGAATTTTAAGATTTTAGGATAAGAATAGCAACTCTCTTCCATTGAAGTTTAATGCAGTTGGGAGTGCCCATCAGGGAAAAGGTTTGTGGTTGGGTGGGCTCCCTATTTTAAAAATGCCTCTCCAATTTCTGTAAGTTATATACACAGCTTTAAACAGGAATATGATAAAATAAAAAAGCTTCAATAGCAAATGGTCAAAATATAAATCCCTTTCTCATAATAGACTGTTGAAGGGAGTGAGATGTGCAAAGGTAAAGCCAATGTGTTGGATTCTTTTTGTTTTTGCATTTCAACTACAGATAGAAAGTAGACATTTGGCTTCCTTTTCAACCCCATTCAGAATAAACCTGTTTCAAACAGAAGAGCTGTGAATTGGACTCTCCTGATGGGGATACAGATGAGTGGGCTTCTCCGTCCTAATGAGGAAAAATGGGGGCTTTGAACAGTCGCTGTCAGCCCTGATTCAAGCCTGCACACCTCACAGCCAAGATGATGGCAGAGAGGGTGGCAGCGGCTGCAGCCGGCGAAACCTCCAGTTGGCCTGTTATATGATCCTCATCAGCTTCCCTGGGAAGAGGAAAAACATTTTTCTCTCTCTAATGACTCAGATTGTCCTCACTACTTACCAGCAGGAGTTTGTGACAACTTTGTTCTCTCAGGTTTTAGGGATTTAAAGAGAAACAAAATACTCATATCACACATTTCTAACTGTGGCAGGAATAAGCCAAAGTCTGCCTCATTAGTGAATGGAAAAGTGTCCCCTTTGGGCTAGATCAAGAGGTCAATGTGAATAAGACTGAAAGACCCTATTTATTAACCAAATACCCATTACATGGGTCACATCCAAGGCCAGCCTGATGGGTAGGCAACACCCCACATAATTTCATTTTAGCGACTGAAATACCACTTCCTTCATCCTCCAAATGCCAGATATGGCTCCTGTGTGTCCACTGATGCCTGAAATGTCTTTTATAGGAAAAATGTCTTTCATTTAGCAGTCAGTAATAAGGTTCATAATGAAAGCACCTTAGGTGTGACTTAAGAACACACTGAAGTGTGAGTGACTCGAGCCTGGCCTCTCTTGACAGTAAGTTTAGTGGCCGAGGGAAGAAAGAGCCCCTGGCTCGGATGGAGAAAAGAAAGAGATAAACAGAGAGGAGGAGAGCAGGGAAGGTGAGGGAGCAGCCAAGTCAACTTTGTTCATTTGTTGTCCACTTCCACAGTGAGATGGAAAGCACGTAGCATGCTCTCAATCCATGTTAATAATTCTTACTTACAGTTGAGGCAGGTTCAGGTCATGACATTTTGGAGATAAACCTACAGACTCCCTGCTCTGAAGCTATAGTGCCTCAAGCATAAAATTGATGGCCTTGAAAATTATTCTTGTTTCATTTTCTCTATCCTCCCCCCAATCTAACATTTTCTCTTCGTGTTACTCTTTAGTTCTTTGCTGCAGGGAGGAATCTAAAGGAGTCTTAAGAGGTTTACACCAAGAAGCGGGAGGTTGCAATTAGAAGCATATGTAAATCAACTTTTGGTATTCAACCATATACCACATATCCATGTTACATTTGTATACCTCATCTTTCCCAACATCACTAGAGAATCCTTGATTAATGTCTTTCTAGTTATGATTGTAATCACCCATCCAAATAGCTCACCTCCAGGCATATCACTTCCATGCAGCCTCCCCTGATTACTCCAGCTTACAACAGATTCTTTGTCTGAACTATTCAAATGGCACCAATTGCCATTACCTCTCTCTTGGCATTCATGTGTATTTTGCTTCATAACAAAACTTGTATTTTCATTTCATTTTATTATTAACATATACATGGCTATTCAGCATTAAATATTTATGTCTGTTTTTATCTCTCCACCTAGACTGTAAACTTCTTGTTAGGGTCCATGTGGTGGGAAGCCTCTGAAGTAATCCTCAGTGACCCCCACATCCTGGTATTGTGTCTTGGAATAGTGCCTTCCCTAACTGTGTGACGGACCTGGTTACTTGCTGCTAATGAATAAGATAAGGCAAAAGTATCAGGATGTCAATTCCAAGATTAGGCTACACAAAGTCTGTGATTCCTGTCCCAATAGCACTCCCTGGCTCAGTCTTGCATGCTGGATGTGATGGAAGTCATGTTGTGAGCTGCCCTATAGCAAAGACCTGAGGGAAACCTCCAGTCAAGAGCCAGCAAGCAACTAAGGCCCTCAGTCTAACAGCTTGTGAGAAACTGAATTTGCCAATAATCACTCAAGTGAGTTTACAAATGGACTCTCCACTGCTGAGCCTTCAGATGAGAATGCAGCCCCAGCTGACACCTTGATGGCAGCCTAGTGAGAAACTTTGAGGCAGAAGTATGGAAAGCCATGACAGGATTCCTGATTCACAGGAACTGTGAGATAAGAAATGTCTGTTGTTTTGTGCTGCTGAATTTTAAAGTAATTTATTATATAGCAATACATAATTGACATAGTCCATGTCTTACACCTATGCTCTAATCTCATAAGTCTGGAGCAAACAAATGCTTGGAATACTGGAGAAATATGGAGAACATCTATTTTTTTTTTCTCTCAGGCAGGAGAAGGTGAGAGATGGAACTTGTAATTTGGTCCAAAAGGTCTGGACCCCTTGATTGTGATCACATTGTATAAACCCAGAGGCCCGATTAACAGAAGGAACAGTTTAGGAAGCAAAAAGCCAAATGAAGTTGATCATTCAAAGGTCTAAGTGACATGGAAAGTTGAGGTTTAGAACTAACATGAAGAGGTCAGAGAGTGAGGAACAGTGGAACAGGCAAGGGAGAGGTGGCTTGGAGACATTCCAATCATAAAGATGGAGTGAATAGAGTTTATGAAAATATGTGTAGAGCATATGATAAACAGTGGTGAGTTTATGTAGAGATAGGATTGCAAACACCAATGCCTGTGGTCCCAGGAAATGAATGAAGTGGGTGGTCTAGGGGCTTGGTGAACTGGAGAGGGCAAGCCTAGTTTCAGGGGTATGTAGTATATATCATGCTGCTTTCCTCAAATCCCCTTCCTCATGGGCAATATACCCATCCCCAAGCTCCTGGAGATATTGGCTGTTAATGGTTCACAGCTGCCTTTCTCTCTGAGCATTGCCCTAAGCCACAGAGAAGTACCTTACCAAGGCTATGGCTCATCCCTTGGGTGGCTTGTGATCATAGACTGGTAGATGAGGGGTTGCAAAGAACTGGCTCCTATGTCTCAATCCTCAAGGCTCGTCTGCACTCCAGAGCTCTCCGTAAGATTGTCTGAGGCAAACATATTGCAGGCCAGCTTCTCCCTCTGCCAAATTTTCCCTTGCTCACTTTCTCAGAGTGTATCTCCCAAGAGCAACTTCCAATAAACCTTTTGCATACAACTCCTGACCTCAATCTAAGGCAATCTAATGTGAGGGGGTAGCAACTATTCAGCCCCACCAGTAGTTGCCATGTACAGGAATGTAGACCCTTTGTTGTCAAATCTTGTTTTTCAAGAGAAGCTAGAAATGCAAATATGTAAGAGTGAAATAATTCAATCTTTTTATATGGGCAAATCATTCAAATTTAAGAGAACACCTCTGAAGTAAAACAAAACACATTTGTTGACCAGATCCAGCTAAGGACCATGAGTTTGAGTCCTCTAATTCCTGAATGTGAAGTTGGATTTTATTTTATTTTTGAATTTTCATTAATATCGGTCCACCATTTTTTTAAGAGAAGAATTGGACATATTGTGGGTGTGAGATAGGAAAGTGGAGAAAGTTTAGTTGTTTTTGATCTCAGTGCCATATTCAAGTAAATAAGTAACAATTTCTTTTCCTCCCTTCAAAAGTGCTGAAAAAGCAGATTTCTAGATTTCCATGAGTATTGGAGGTGGATATTCCTCTCTCCTATCATTTTTGGGCACTCTTTCTAAAGGTGTCAGATAAGGACGACCCTGGTTTACACCTGTTATCTCAGTGTAGTTAGTAATCCCCCCC
>NW_007732856.1:20215-25304 GCF_000696425.1 Galeopterus variegatus | reverse complement strand
CCCCCCCATCACCCGCTTTCATTCCCCCAAATGTTCCAGTTTGGATAATCAATTTTGTCTTCTTGATGGGGGAACCATTTACTCTTATCTCTCTGAGATTTTTTTTCTTTGATGAATAAAATCTTTCAGCTTCCAGAATAGTTAAGATATACTGTCTCCTAAAGGATGAAATTCATTAAAAGTAACATTTTTCTCTTGCAAGTTGAAATTATCTCCAATGTCCCAGTGCAGCAATTTGACCCAATACTACTTTCAGGGGAATAGTTTTCACACTCACTTTGTGGTTTAAACCAATTTGATTTTACTACTAATTTGCCTTATTTTAACTTGGATGTGCTGAAATAGTTCAGGCTGCTTCCAAACACTTACTGCCTCATTAGCTGATGGCTGTAGTCTATGACTTTCAGACCAAATAAGAGCTTCTAGGATGTTGGACACCAGTTGAGACAGGTTTTTGCAAACTAGAAAAGAGGAAATCAGAATTGGCTTTAATTCCATCCTTTGTTAGCTTTGGGATATTTGGCATTTATTTTAATGAAATTGTAATTATTTTCAGTGGTGCTGATTGATGGGAAATCCCTGAGTTAATAGGCTGAAGCCATCATGTGGTTCATTACATAGTTGAGTAAGTACATAATAAGGGAAGCCATTTCTGTTACAGAGTTCAATGTAATTTTCTAAGTTCATATGTATGTGTGTGTGTGTGTATATATATATATACATAAATACACGAGGGTAGTTCAAAAACTTTATGAAAAAATAGAATTAGAAGATTATATGAATCTTTCCATTAACTTTTTGAAGTTAATATATGTACACATTAAAAAATATAACTCCTTTCCCCTTCCCTAAAGTGTACATTAGGCTCTTTGGTTACAATAAGAGTCTGAGACTCACTTAGCTTATCTCATTGAGGGCAAATGTGAGAATAAGGGAGATGAGAATCTTTCAGGGAGAAAAGGAACCAAGGTATATACCCAGGCCACACAAAGCTCTAAAATGTAATTGAGGGTCTAGGCAGTCACTCTTAGTTGCTAACCTCGATTCCCACTCCACCCTTCTTTTTTTAAAGCCTCACCTTTTTTTTCCCCCTAGGGAAGATGGGTTACTTCCTAACCTCAGAGGATGAATTATACTTCGTCTAAGGCAAGCAGCATAATCCAAGTCTCTTTGCTAGTGATACTTTAGGGGTGAGCATGAGAACACTTTCTAGGCAACAATATCATAAGAAAATCAGTTGTAATTTTGCTCCCTGGTAATAAAGAACAGTCTTGAAGAAGAATATAAAAGACTCTCGGTCCTTGATAATGCTCCTACACAGTTTACCTAAACCTGGAGCATCTACCTCCAGACTCCAGGTCATGTGAGAAAATGTAATATCTTTATTGTTTAAGCCACTCTTAGTTTGGTAGTCTCCTTCTTGCAGCCTAAAAGCATCCTTAACTGACAATGCATAAGAAGCTCTAGGGACAAGGTTATTTGGATTCCTACTCAGTACCAGGATTTTGTGGATATTAACATTTCCATGAATTCCAGATGACTATAATCAGAACCAAGGGAACTTTCTGAGCATCAGTGGTTCACAGTCCTAGCTAACCCGATCAGATTTCTTCCTTCTTATGCTTCAGGATTAAGCAATGTTACAGCGTCCCTTTCACATACTGAAGGTTTATTCACTAAATAGAGGCCCAGGGGATAATGTGAAGACTTCTAACTTTGGTGCATTTTGCCTTCACACTTCCCTTAGTTGATCATGCATGAAATTAACAAATTTATTGAGGCACCTGATATATCTAGGTTTGGGACTTTATTGGGGAAATACAGAAATGCTCCCTGCCTTCTTGGAATTTACATTCTAGTAAAATTATGCACTTTCCATATTCATCTGTCTTTTTGGTGCAAAATGTGAGGGATCCCCAAGATGTTGATTGCCAGAACATGATATAAAAAACCTCCCAGAATGAATGCGTGTGTCCTTGAAAATGATGACGATGGTAGCAGATAACTTTTTGTATTATTGTCAATGATATTGTAAGGGGTTGAGAAAATGGTGAAATATTTTGGTATGTGGGTGGTGGTAAATCTTAACAAGGCTCTCCTAGCTTTTATGTTGCTATTGAGCCAGTTGCAAGTCCTAGGATTCCCGGACTTCCATTTGGGATGAAAGAGAGACGTAGCTGTGTCTTGAGTGGCTTCTCCAAGTTCACACATGGGTAAGAACATTGAATTTGAGAGTTCGTTCCGAAAAAACTCTGAAGTCCAATAATCACATTCAGTTCGTCTAGATTTCCCCTGTAGTTTTTATTGGATAGGGACATCATTGCTCTTGTCCTAAAGTAGCCTCGCTTCATCATGAAGTGAGTGCATGGAGCTACTGGGTAACCAGGTTCAGAGTTTTTACTGCTTTTTGCTTGTTTATATCCCTTTATACCTTTTCTAACGAGGAAAAATATTTACAGAGAGCCTTGGGTCAGGTAAGGATGGATCTCTATTTGGTGGCTCTCTGTGGTTATTGTGGTATTGTATGGAACAAAATATATAATCCTTTATGGGTATATTTCTGGAAAGTAGGTCGATAGTGTTTTCTTTGATTCCTCCTTTGCTTTTTCATGTGGTCTTTTAAAATTCTCCATTGGTTGGGATTCTAATGAAGATTATTGTCAAAAGACCCTTTAGCAAAATTTCCTTTTAAATAAAACTATGTTTTCTAGGCAGTTTTCTGCAATGTTAACACCAACCCAGAATGACAATTATCCTGACCACCCTTGTCCCCGTTTAAATTTGTGAGTTAAGCTACTCAATCTCCTTTTCTTGTCACTGCCAGGTTTTCTAATTTGCATTTCAGAGTTAGTGCCTGGAGTTGGCGACCATGACTTTGGCTTAGTAATTATTTTAAGAATCAAGTTTCATTCTGGATCTTGCTCTAGCACAAGACCAAGATCTTGGAGGCATGCCTAAGTCAACCTGTATTTTTTTCAGTATTCCTGTTTCAAAGAAAATTGCTTTATTAAAAAAATTTTATTGTATCAGTTAGAGACAGAGAAAATAGATCAGTCCTGTAATAAACTGGGAACTACACATGTAGTTATAAAAACATTTAAGGTGAATTTGAACAGGAAACCAGGCAACAGACTATGTTGCTATTAGCTGTACATATAAACTAGGTCCCCAGGTGGTGGAAGGTGAAAAATATTTTATACCATTAGAGTTCACTTTTTCATTTCTAAAATATATATCTATACACAAAGGGTGAACATTTCGTTGGACTTTTCATGGACTTGAACAACTAGATATGTACATTCCACTGTGTATTAATTATATTAATTAAGACATTATTCAGCTTTTGGCTTTGGTGTTAATTTGGCACTTAGATTTAAAATAATAAAGACTGGCAGCATACTCGTGGCTTTAAGAAGTAGAAGCCAATTGGAAGGAAAGTACAGAATAACTAGTTTTAAAATATGCATATTATAAATGGAAATTTTTAATTCTTCAAGCAAAATTAAGATTTGACTTTGAGATGATCTGATTTCATGCCTATTAGGCCTCTTCTCTTTTCTCTGAAATGTCTTCTCTTTCTTAATTATTCTTTGCTGCTAATAAGATGCTAGGGCTGAATAGAATTGTCTCTGAGGAAGACCTCAGCTATCAGCTAGCCACAGCATCTCCCTCCCTTCCTCTCTTTCTCTCCTGTCCTTCAAATTTAAACCATTCTGGGAGGAAGAAATGCAGTATTAAATATTTTGATTTCTCAGACCTTTAAACTCCCTTGCTGGCAAGGGAGTTAGATTAAACAGAAATAATATTGTCCCAAACAAACTTTTGTAAGTAGAATGCATTGACAAGAAGTTGAAAGAATTCTGTAGCACAAGATCAGGTGTGCAAGGAATATTACTTGTTCATTGTTATGTAATAGGACAATTTTTTTTTCAAATCCTCCTTTAGCTGGATTGCCCATCAGCTGTAAGTTTAGGAGGAGTTATGTGCTGCTGTGATGGTGTGTGTGTGTGTGTGTGTGTGTGCGTGTGTGTGTGTGTGTGTTTGTGTTTGTGTGCGCGAGCTCGTAGCTTTCAAGGTCATATGTCCACACAGGATCTGCTCATACATCCACTGTCTGGTTTGGCCCTAGATCACTGGTCAACAGAGCAGCTGTGGAGATGCTCCTGATCTGGTAGGAAGGGCCTCTTCACCATCATCAGCTTTCTTCTCTGTGCCATGCTTGGTGCCCAGGCCATGTCTTCCTCTCCCACATTCATCTCTGGGCTTTAGCTGTATGGTGCAAGTGAAGGAGATGGGTGCTGACATGGAACTCCACAAAAAAAATTCCATTTTATAAGTCATTTCTTATTTTCTAATTTTGTGTTTATTCTCTGTCTCATTTTTTAAATTAAGCCCAGGGTTTGTCTATTTTATTGTCTGTCTTCCCTTTTTCTGATTCCTCCCACATCACAAACCCATTTCCCTGTTTTATTGTATATATTTAAGGTGTACAACATACTTTTTAAAAACATTGTAACCATTTTTTAACAACATAATATTTTGATATACATATACATAGTGAAATGATTACTACAGGTAAGCAAATTAACATATCCGTCATCTTCCATAGCTACATCTTTTTTTTTTTTTTGTGGTAAGAGCACCTAAAATCTACTATTTCAGAAAATTTTTGATATACAATCCAATATTATTAGCTAGAGCTCTCCTGCAGTACATTAGATCTCAAGATTTATTCATCCTACATAATTACAAGTTTGTACCCTTTTACCTATATTTCTCCATTTCCTCTCCCTTCCACTCCTTGTAACCACCTTTCTATTGTTTCTATTTGACTTTTTTTTTTGATTCCACATATAAATGAGATCATGCAGTATTTTTCTTTCCATGTCTGGCTTCTTTCACTTAGCATAATATCCTTCCGGTTCATCCATGTTGTTGCAAATGGCAGGATCTTTTTATTTTTTAAGGCCAAGTAATATTCCAAATCTCACAATTTCTTTTTCTGTTAATCTGTCAAAGGAAACTTAGGTTGATTTTATATCTTGGCTATTGTAAATAATGCTGCAATAAACATGGGAGTACAGATATC
>NW_007732856.1:17254-19530 GCF_000696425.1 Galeopterus variegatus | reverse complement strand
GTTGATTTTATATCTTGGCTATTGTAAATAATGCTGCAATAAACATGGGAGTACAGATATCTCTATTAGGTGCTGATTTCATTTTCTTTAGGTATATACCCAGCAGAGGGATTGCTGAGTCATACTGTAAAGTCTATTTGCATTTGACATTGTGTCACTACTAGGTCATATACCTATCATATTATTTCATGCTTTCTATTTTTTATACTTTCTTGATGTTTCTTTGGCTTTCTGGACTTAAATTGCGTTTCTTTAAAAATAGAAAAACAATGTTTTATTCTATCAATGGTTTCTTTTAAGGTCTAAGGCAAACATATTTTTCCTATTAATGTAATGATGAAACTATTGAATTCTGTGGAAGATGATGAAACTCACTCAGTTTCACTTTCTCCTTACTGCTACAATCTCAGACCTGCTTTATTTTGTTGATATAACATAGGCTCAGTTTCTTTTGTACAATTTTCCTGTTCAGTGCTTTTAAATTTAGGTTTATTGTGATATTAGCATTAGTGCTTCCACTTTGTTTTACTTGCCTAATAATGCTTTGCTTATGACTTTATTTTACAAAGTGTAATTTCATAGAATTTTAATATCTACATACAGTGAAATGCACAGATCTTAAGTGTACAGCTTGATGTGTTTAACAAGTGCATATACCCCTACCAAGCTATCCAGCATCTCAGAAAGACACCTGTGCCTTTTTCCAGTCAATCCCCACCCCTTTCCCCAGAAACAACCAATGCTCTTTTATTTAATCATAGATTAGTTTTGCCTATAGGACTTAATTGGCATATGCACAGTATAGTCTTTTGTACCTGGCTTCTTTCTCCAAGAAAAATTCTGTTTTGTGTATATCAGCAATTCACTTTTGTCTGATATTTAGTATTCTATGTGGGACTATATCAGAATTTGTCAATTCTTTTGTTGATGGACATTTGGAGTATTACCGGTTTTTGGTGATTATAAATAAAGTTGCTATGAATGTTCATGCCCAAGTCTTTTTGTAGACATACATTTTGATTTTTTGCTTGTGTAAATATCCAGGAGTGAAAATGCTGGATCATAGGGTAGGTGTACATTTAACTTTATGAGAAACTTCCAAAATGATTTATGAAATGGTTGTACCATTTTTACCCCAATGTGTGAGAGCTTGGTGGCTCCATATCCTTTCTAATGTTTGATATTGTCAGTCTTTTTGATTTTAGCTGTTTCTTTAGGTGTGTGGTTATATCTCTTTGTGGATTTAATTTAGATTTTCCTGATCGTGGATAGTGTGAAGCACTTTTTCAAGTGTTTGTTGGCGATTTGTATACTTCTCCTCCTTTGTGGATTGTCTATTCATTTGTCCCTCATTAAAACAGGGCTTTTGCTTATTATTATTTTATATTCTGAATACTAGTCCTTTGTTAGATATATGTATTGCAAATATTTTCTCCCAGTCTATGACTTGCTCATTAATTTCTCAATTGTGTTTTTTGATTAGCAGAAGTTTTAAATTTTGGGAAGTCCATTTAATCAATTTTTCTTTTTTGTTTAGTGCTATTCCTTTATTTAAAATTTTTCTTTTCTGTTTTGCTTTATGTCATTTAAAAAAATAAAATATCTAGCATTTTTTGGTTTTTTGTTCTTTAACTTAATCTGCCAGTTTCTCTTTTAATAAGGAAATTTAGGTGGTTTACATTTAATTTAAGAATTGAAAAACTTAGTTTTATTCCCTTCATATTACTTTGTTGTTTCCTTTTTTCCCCATCTTTTCTTTATATTTGTGTGTTTGATGAAGTTACCAATCACTTCTTTCTACTCATGTTAGTTTGGTAGTTTCTTGGTGCCTTTCTCTTCCACCATTTGAAAACTCCTTATTCCCAACATGCATAATTGAATATATATTTTCTACTATTATTTGCAATAATATCTCTCAGCTAAGGCTATCTACTGCTCCCAATCATTACGTTGAGACCTGTAGCTATAGGATGTTTATATGTACTGATTTGCTTTTGAAAATCCTGACTTATTTCAGTTTTTCCTGGCATATAATTAGTAATCGTTTCCCCCTTTAATCTCAAACTTTCCTGGTTTGTACACTAAATTGCATGTGTATAATTAAATGTGCATAATAAATTGAACATTTGAGATCACTTTTACTTTTCCACTCTCTTCAAGAATGCCTTCAAAGTTCTCCTTTTCACAGCATAGTACAATAGTTAAAAGCAGACTTGGAGCTTTTTTTTGTAATCTTGGGCAAGCTGCTCACCTTGACTCAGTTTTCTCATCTTAAA
>NW_007732856.1:14312-16072 GCF_000696425.1 Galeopterus variegatus | reverse complement strand
TTAGAACCCACTCTAATGACTTAATTTAATTTGTTGTATTTGGCCCTATCTCCAAATACAATGTCGTTCTGAGGTACTGGGGGTCAGGACTTCAACATATGAATTTTAGGGGACACAATTCAGTCCATAACAATTTTGGGTTTTTTTGTTTTGTAAATATTCCTTTTTTTCATTCCTCCCTCCCTTTCTCTCTTACTTTCTCTTCTTCCTCATTACTCTGGACCTTAGTCCTTTTAATCTATAGACTCAAATGTTCCAACCAGGAACATTTCCATTATTATTTTTTCCTATTCTCTAACTATTCCTTTTCTCTTTCAGAAACTCCCATTACTTCTTCATCTTTTAAGACTTTTTTTTTCTTCATTATTTCCATCTCTAGGTGTATTTCCCAGGTCATGAGATATTTCTTCCAATTAATCTTCTAGGTCACTAATTTAATTTTCCATAATAACAATCTTCTTCAATTAATGTATTCACCTTATAAATTTGAAATGAACATTGTTTTAGTGGCAGATTGCTTTTATTTTGCTAAAACTGATGCACTCTAACATTACTTCATTTAATTTTTGGTGAAAATTTAGCTATCTCCTTCAGAAATCCTATTTCTCTTGGAGGGGCATGATCAGGAATATTCATCTTCTTCTACTCTTGGATTGCTGGGTTGGTTCCCTTGGGTATGTTGCTAATTTTCTTTGCCTAAATTCAACTTATGCTTGGTGCTTGGGTAAAGCAATGAGCACTTGGAGAGGTGGCAAGTCCATGACCAATTATTGGCACAGCAGCACCTGCTACTCTGGGTCATGTCTCTGTCCTGTGGGTCCAGGATGTAGTGAGTGGAAAGCTATCAGTCCCCTGTGAACACCAGGAGAAAGCTCCTTTGTTTTCTGATTTCGTTGGTTGCAATGGTTCTAAGCCTCTGACCCAAGGAGGAACTCAGTTTACCTATACAGTACCTCTACAGCTCTTCATGCAACAGGAGAATCTGTAGGTTTGCAAGGCTGCCACCCTTTTTCTTCTTTAGATTCCATGGATTTCAGCAGTCCAAGTTCTCTTAGGGAATATGAAGTCCAGAATCTTGCCCTAGGTCTCTCAGCTTCAAGTCTGTAATATCCCTCTGGACCCAGAGGGTTAATGTCCTGTACCTGCGCTATCTTCTAGGACCTCATCTGAACCCAAGTCTTCACATCCATGCCCCATGATCACCTTGATGATCTCCTAGCTGGTGTTCTTGTCAGGAGAGATGGACTATGGTTGGATCAAATATGGGAAAAGAGGGTAGCTGGAACTCATTTTGTGACCACCACAGAATCCTTGCTGAGTCTGGAAGCTCTTCATCTCAATTCTGGCAAAAATTACTGTAGGTAAATTAGAATATATGTTATGTATCTTTTTCAATATCTATGCCATTTGCCTTAAATTTTGTAACCATATTTATAGTAATTATTTTGACAATTCCATATTTTAATGGTTTTAATGCCAATCATTAGCAACCCCCCCCCTCCACTTTTTAATGACAATTTATTCATTCCTGTGATCTTGTAATTTATTTTGGTAAATCTCTTAGATTGATAAATATTTTGAAATACAAGAGTGATCACAAGTCTTATTCTTTGTGAGGCACTGTAGATTTAAAAGTGTCCTCCCTCTTTTCCTACCCTTCTTTTTCCCTTTCTTTTCATATCTGAATCATAACTTATAGATTTAATTCTCAGGTCACAATTTTTTGTTCTCAAACTTTATAGACATCATCTTGCTGTTTT
>NW_007732856.1:12573-13026 GCF_000696425.1 Galeopterus variegatus | reverse complement strand
TTTTTTTTTTATCTTATCTGGCTTTTATTTTATTACTTTCTGCCTCTCAGTCAGCTCCTCTTTCATTTCTGACTACGATATTCATCTTTTATCATTTGTTTTATAGGGTACATATTTTATTTCATTACAAGCATAAAGTAATGCTGTTTTACTTATACTTCCTGCAATAAATATTTTTTCAAACACATATTTTGCCTCTTCCTCTCAAATGCATATTCCCTTTTCTTTATGTTGTGGAATATGATAGGATGTTGCAAATGATAGGATTTTATTTTATTTTTTTAATAGTTGAGTAGGATTCCATTGTGTATATATCTCACAGTTCTTTTTAAAAATTTTTTATTGAATCAAAATTGATTATACATACTTTAGGGGTTCAACACTGAGGTAAGTTATCAAATCAATATTACTAGCATATATATTGTTACAAATCATAATTATTCTTTATGCCCC
>NW_007732856.1:7350-12093 GCF_000696425.1 Galeopterus variegatus | reverse complement strand
TTTCCAATCTCTACCCATCCCACTCTCCTCCCCCCCTCCCCACTCTAATTACCCTAGACTTCTTCTCTTCTTCTGAATGAATAATGGTTACTCTGTTCATTTGTTGCCTAAGTGATCTGTCCAGTGCTAAGAGGTGTGATCAGATCCCCCAACATTATCATAGAGCAGAAGTTTCTTTTGTCACTCTGAAATGGGCTTTGTGGAGATATCCTCTTCTTTTCTTTATCTCTGCTGTTGATTCTCCATGTGTCAACACATTCCAGTGGCTGGCAGACCATCTGCGTGGTGGTTGTGGCATCTAGCCACTTTCATGGCAGCCACGATTATTGTGGTGGCTGTGGTGGGCTACCTACATGGAGGTGATGTTTTTTGGCATGCTCCTTGGTGCTGGCAGTGTGCCTGGTTGTGGGGAGTATCTGGTCCCCTTCTCCATGCCTCAGGTCCTCAGGCAGGCCCCAAGGCACTGGCACAGTGTGTCTGGTTGTGTGTGGGGGGTCCAGTCCCCTTCTCCATGCTTTGGGTCCTTGGGTGGGCCCCGAGGTGCTGGTGCGGTGTGCCTGGTTGTGGGAGGGGAATCCAGTCTCTGGCTCCATGCCTCATGTCCCCTGGTGGGCCCCCAGGCACTGGTAGTGTGCCTGGGCTGGAGCTAATTTTTTGTCCTTTGTTTACTTCTAAACAAAGTACTTGAGCTGTGTGGTTGAGCTAAATTGCTGCTTTTCTGCTTTTTCCCTAGCGAAGGCTTTTTGTGCAGCTCAGGGTTTAATGGTTGCCCTTATAGGTACTTCTGGCTCTCCAGAGATGTGGTGCAACTGGGCTGTGTAGAAACTCTGATCTGGGCCTGAGTTTTTTCATCAAACTGCACACCATGCAATTCTATATTCCTGACCAGTCTCCTCAGACTGGTCCTGCACTGACTGGGGGGCAATCGGCTGACCTTGTTGTATCCTAGTGTTCTCCCCGTGGGCCTGTCTCCCCCACTGCCTGTGCTCCAAACACTTCCCATGTGACGAGCTCTGCACCAGTCCCTTCCAATGACTCACCAGCTCTGAGTGGCTCCCCTTTTTCAGCTGTTCTGGCTCCTTGCTCTCGTGTGGGTCCATGGGAACCCTATTAGTGGTATTGCTGTCCTGGAGGCCACCAAGGCTCTCTTCTCCCCTGCCACCTGCAAGTAACTCTATCTAAAGGGCACAGCTGTGGCTTCTGCCGGCTCCTGCTCCATGTGCTCAGCAGCTGGAGCCTTAAAGCAGCTGCGGCCCGAAATGCTCAGAGCAGTTTGTTCTTTCTCTCATCATGGTTTCTCCTGCCTTCATGAACTCTGTAGGTCTCTTCCTCTTCCCCTGAGCTCCAGCAGCCCCAGCTTGGCTGATGTTACATTTTTGTAGTTGTAAATTGGTTGATTTGTGGGAGAGAGTGATGCTGAGGACTGTCTATTCTGCCATGTTCATGTTATGGAATATTTTTATTTGGGATAATATATATTTCATTTTACTCATACTCATAGAATGATTAGAGTTCAATCCAAGTATGCAGTCTTTTTTTTTTTTTAAGTATTGCTATTTTCCATTAGAATGTTGTCAGAATCCTTTTTGATTTTAAGTGGTAGGGCTGGATACCAGTTGGTTGATCCATCAGTATAAAGAAAAGGGGATGGAATTTTATTTCTGTATAGATGTCCCCCTACATGTGATTACGGCCTTTTGTGTTTCCATTTCCTTTCTGGTGCTATGCCTGCCCTATCAGGCAAAACTGATGCTACTTAAGAAGTGCCTTTGTGCTTCTGTTGGCCAATAGTAAATTGGATGAAGCCCACCCCACAGCCTAAATGATGCTGAGCTATACTGGCTTAAGAAATACCGAATGAGCATTCTCTATCTTTTTCATGGTTTTCCTATGCCTCCCCCTAGCATCTTCCACATTAGGAGTGCTATTGGGTCTGGAATCTCCCCCATTCTTTTCCCTTGGAGACTCAATTACTTTTCATGGAGATCAAGCTCTTTTTCGTATCTTTCACATTTGTGCAATGTCTGTAAAAATTGTCTCGAACTTTCTTGCATGTACATAACACCCTTCTCCACCTTATGTGAATTCAGGTTTTCTATTATTTCTAGATTAACTTGAACAATTTAGTAAGAACTGCAAAGAGGAAAATAAGATCCCTGGTCACCATTCCATCTCATGTTCTTACCTGCATGATGCCTTACATTTGAAGAGTGTCAGACTAGACTTGGCAAGAGTTGACATATCTGCACTGAGGAATAAAATGGAAAGAAAGTGATGTCGATTTTGAAGTAGGTATAAGTACAGACTTGCAGACGGTTGCCATGTGTCAGCAAAGGAAGCTTAGGAACCATGTGACTCTAGTGATGGAGTTAGAATGTAATTGTTTGGCTCTGGTTATGACACTTGGCTGACAAAATAGCACCCTGTTATGACTGAGTGGTTAGTTTCAAGTAATGTCTATGCACTACAATGGACTATTCTCTACTCTACTGAGCTGCTTCTAAAATTCTGTGACTTTCTCCTTGGGACTGTGACCTCTCCTTGTTCACATCTATTTGGGTGGTCAAGAGCCTGTATAGTGACAAGAATTTCAGTTTCTGCATTGTGCTTCTGTTGTGTAGTTGTGCTTAAGAAAAACATCTGCAAATTTGTGATATCATATGGAGGAAATAGGCATAATGAAAAACCCCAAATGAATTTATCAGGAACATTATAGATGTATCCTGAGGAACAGGAAAAAGGAACGCATGCCACTTTCTTTTTTACTCATTGATCAATACAAGAAGTTTAGAGTTAAAATTATGCATACTTTCTTTTTTTATTGTCATTGCAATGGATTTTGAGACCATGGGCTTCCCCCGCCCCCCACAAAAAAATTCTAGGTTCTAATTTCATTGCTATTAACATGGAGAAAAACAAACTCTTTAATCTCAGTTTCTACATTGGTAGATAGGAATCTTACACATACTGGATATGTTGAAATAATTAAGATGACCCTGTGACTGCCACATAAAAGCCATCCAACAGTACCAGCTATTATTATTGTTTCTCTTTCATTGTTTTATTTATTGTTACATTGATAAATTATGGTTAGAATACTTGTCTGAAAAAATAAAAAATAAAAATTCACCTGGGCCGACCCTGTGGCTCACTCGGGAGAGTGTGGCGCTGGGAGCGCAGTGGCACTGGGAGTGCCAAGGCTGCGGGTTCGGATCCTGTATAGGGATGGCCGGTGCGCTCACTGGCTGAGTGTGGTGTGGGTGACACCATGCCAAGGGTTGCAATCCCCTTATTGGTTACAAAAAAAAAAAAAAAAAATTCACCTGGATTAAGCAAATAAAAGGGACATTTATCAGATTATATAACTGAAAAGTTCAGGACTAGACAGATTTCAGGAATGGCTGCTTCAGGATTTATAAAATGTGACAAGGAAGTCTTTTTTCCTCTCATTTTTCTTGAGCTATAATAACTACATTCTCATTCTCCATGTGGTGGAAACATTGTTTAAACAGTTCCAAGACTTACATCATAAGAAAGATCCAGCATCTTCATCCCAGAAGGCCTAGGAATGTGTTGAGATTCTTATTGATCAGCTTGGGTCACTTGCCCATCCCCAAGCAAACTACACCCTCATACACTGGATTAGGCATGGGGATGGAGTCCCACCTTGATGTTGGTCGAGAGTGGTGATGAGCTGTTGAGAGAAGTAAGAAAGGATGTTGGGAGGTGCTGTGCATTGAATGTACCCCAAAACTCATTGAAGCTTGACCCCCATTTTAACAGTGTTAAGAGAGTGGGAAATCTAATTATAGTATTTGAAAGGTGGGGCATGTTAAATCAAATTAAAAAGTTTTATCCTCTCTAAGACTCTGTACTCACTCTGAGCTCTTACATATGAACCACAACCTAACTTAGCATGTAAGCGCATGGGTAAACTGAAAACCTAATTTAGAAATGTGCTCTGTAATGATAGCTGAGTCTCAGTCAATTGTAGCAGTTAACTGTTCTGTTTCCCCTCCTTTTTCTGTACCATCACTTCCCTTTTCCTGTGTATAAATCTATCCAACACAAGTGTTTTCAGCATAGTACCTCTTAATCTGTGTTGACTCTAGCTAGGGACTCCCTGATTTGAAAATCATTTCTTTTTTCTTTTCTTGCTCAAATTAAACTTTGTTAAATACAATTTGCCTCAATTTATTCTTTTAACAGATTGGTGTCAGAAGCAGGATCCAAAGTAAACTCCAACAACCCCCAGGAACATCAGGCAATAGATGAGATACCTATGGAGCAAATTATGCCCACTGCTCTCTTGTTTATAGCTGGAGATCATGAGTGACTTTTCTCTTGGATTCAGAGCTCCACGAATATTGTGTTCTGATCTCTCCAAGTTTACTTGAGCAATATTTAGGCTGGGCTGGGTCCAGGTTTGGATTTGATTTGATAATTTAACTGGATTGGATTCAGTTAGAGGTCTTGGACCTCAGATAGGTACCTTTTAGATAATGGGTTTATTTCAATCCAAAGAGTCTGGAACTCCACCTTCTGTGATTCCAGCTAACTTCAAGTATAAAAATTATGGGCCTACCATGTGTGTATTTTTAGAAAAATAGGTTTGCCTTACTAGAGATAGCTTGGAATTAAGATGGCCAAAATATGGGAGTTTTAATTTGGATAAAATTGTTTATTTGTGAGGAATGGTAGGAAAAAGGGAATCAAAAACTCTGCAAAAGCAATGGCATGTAT
>NW_007732856.1:6233-7135 GCF_000696425.1 Galeopterus variegatus | reverse complement strand
TATTTGTGAGGAATGGTAGGAAAAAGGGAATCAAAAACTCTGCAAAAGCAATGGCATGTATCCTTCAATTGGTATGCAGAGGCATGTAATAGACTAAATGAATCAAAAATTGCCTCCTTAGAAGATTGTTTGCAAAAAGCAAATGAAAAGCTTGAGCAACAGACTAAGGACAAGACAAAAGAGGACTGTACTTTGACTGAACTAATCCCAACTGTTCCTTCTCTTTATCCATCTCTGCCTAACTAGTACCTTTTTGCTAAATTACCCTTTCACCCTGAGAATGATGAAAAAGAAGCAGTTAGATGCCTTATGGAGTAAGGCCTGATCAGCCAGGCCTTTCTGCTATAACTACCTTTACTGCATGGTCTATAACTGAGCTTAGAGCCATTGCAAAAGATTCCCCTAACCCAAGGGAAAATCCTCAAAAATTTACTGAGGAATTTAGAATACTGATAGGAGCTTATGATCCAGGACTCCCTGACTTTTACTGATTTATTCATACAATATTTGGGTCTGGTGAAGCTCAAAAATGGATGATGTCAGCAGGATGGGACAAACCTGAGGAAGATATCGAAAACCCCTCTAAAACCTCCTCACAAGAAGGGCCAAAAGGATCTAGAGAAATTTGTAAGAACTTTATTAGATTCAATTCCTAAGATTTTTCCACAAAAAATTGATTGGTCCATCATATAATCTTGCAAACAAACAAACAAAAAGATGAAACAGTTTCAAATTACAGAATTTGCTTAGAAACACTGTTCGTGAAACATTCTGGGCTCAAAATAGAGCAAGCGGTATTTCTTGCAGGGATTGAAACAGCACCGACTGCACTATTTATAAAGGGACTTCATCTTGAACTTAATAGTTTGATTAAAAAGCATAAACCGGGATGGGAAGTCAAA
>NW_007732856.1:1766-4935 GCF_000696425.1 Galeopterus variegatus | reverse complement strand
CTAGTAAACTTGCTAGGGTGAGACTTACTTTGAAAGCTGGAAGGGCATATAAAATTATCCTCAGAGGGAGAAATAATCTTAGAGTTTCCTGACTCTCCTGATCCAGACCATTATGCTCTCCACAGGTGGAAATTGATAAGATTAAAACTGAGGCCTGTAATACCCCTGACCTTTCTAAAATACCCAAATGCTTATGGGTTTCTTCCTCAACTGATAAAGGATTAGAAGCGTGGAACCTATAAAGTTCCAAATAGATCATTCTAAACCTTTGCCTAAATTACCCAAATATCCACTAAAACCCAAAGCAATTCAAGGGCTCTTGACAATTATAGAAGATTTAATTGAACAAGGACTCATAATCCCATGTACCAGTCCTTTAACACTCCAATACTACCAGTTAAGAAACCAACTGGTTGGGGTTGAAGATTTGTTCAAGATTTATGAGCATTTAATAAAATTGTGATATCAAGGTTTCCTTTGGTCCCAAATCCTAATACTTTATTATCTAATGTGTCACTGACTAGAAGTGGTTCACAATAATAGACCTCTGCTCAGCTTTCTTTAACATTCCAGTTTATAAAGAGAGTCAATACTTGTTTGCCTTTGCTTGGAGAAATCAACAGTACACCTGGACTGTAATACCGTAAGGGTTTACTGAAGCCCCTTCATGTTTTTCCTGGGCATTGCATCAGGGACTTAACCCTACAGTTTCCTCAAAATACTACTCTTATTCAGTATGCAGATGACTTGACGTTATGCTCTCCTACTATAGAGTGCTCTGAGATTGACTCAAGTTACCTTTTACAGCAACTCACACATAAAGGTCACAAGGCTTCAGTGGAGAAACTTCAGTTCTCAAGACAAAAAGTCCAGTATTTGGCACATGTCTTGACTGCTGAGAGGATTTCCCTGTCACCTGAGAGAATAAGAACTACTGAAAGTTTTCCTCAGCCATCAACCAAAAGGCAGTTAAGAGATTTTCTTGAACTTGCAGGATATTACAGATCCTGGGTCCCAAATTTTTCTTTAATGGCTTCATCATTATATGAATTCTCTAGAAATGCAATACTAGATCCTTTACCTTGGGAAGAAAGTCATGAGCAGGCTTTTAACCAAATGAAATTGGCTTTAGAACAGCCGCCAGCTTTAGGACTTCCAAATTACACCAAGCCTTTTACCTTGTTTGTTCATGAACACAACAATCAGGCATTAGAGATTCTTACCCAAGAACATGGGGTGAAACATAGGCTCATTGCATGTTACAGCCTGAAATTAGACTCAGTAGCTAAGGCATATCCTAATTGTTTAAAAGCAGTAGTAGCAATATCAACAAAGTTGGTAGAAGCTTGGCTGAGCTGGTTTTAGGAAATGAACTTCATTTGCAAGTCCCACATGCTGTAAACAGTCTATTAAATTCTAACCAAACTCAGCATTTACAACAACACACTAACCTCTTATGAAATTCTCCTGTCTCCTTCAAATCTCCATCTAAAAGATGCAACCTACTTAACCCTGCTACTCTATTACCACTTCCTGGTGATGGTGGGGACCTAAATTGCATGAGTATAATATCAGAAATAGGCCCCTGATATTGATTTATGAGATACTCCTTTGGATAATCCAGTTAATACTTTTTGTTAATGGGTCCTATGCCAAAAACTCAGAAGGAAAATATCATGCAGGGTATGCTGTTGCCACTCAAAATGAGTTAATAGAGAGGGGAACTCTTCCTCAATTTAAGTCAGCTCAACCTGTAGACATTTTCCTCTCACTTGAGTTTGTCATATAGCTAAGGACAAGCAAGTAAATATTTATACAGATAGAAGACATCCTTTTGAAGTAGCATGTGATTTTGGCATGTTATGGAAACAACGAGTGTTCCTCACTTCTAGTGAGACCCCCATCAAAAATGGACTCGTTTCTACCATGCTGCTTTGATCCCTGATTGCCATTATTAAGACTGAAGCTCATACCTATGAACTGAACCTGAATATCAAGGGAATGCACTAGCAGATTTTTATGCCAAATCAACTAGTGCTGAAACTGTTAGGACATACAATCTGAATGAACTCCATAAGATTGATCCAAATCAACTTCATTGTCATGACCTATATAATATACTGTGCAATGTACCTTATTTGGAAAAGCAAAATCGGCATCTAAAAAGACGTAAACTCATTGTTAATCATGAACTCACAGAGGGCCTGGATGGCTGCCTGTCCTTCCTGAGTCTTTAAAGCTTCCGTTGTTAAAAGCTCTGCACTCCACAAATTATCATGGAGCCACTCATCAACTCATACTGATCTGAATTACAAAAAAAATATTTGTGGGATGACTTCCAAAATTGCTAAAATGGTTTATAGTCAATGTTTGGTTTGTCAGACTAATAACTCTGGGAAGACAATAAAAAGTTCAAGTGATGTATTTCTAACATGATGGGCCATTTGAACATTTATATATGGACTTAATTCGGTTGCCACCCTCAGTGGGGTTTCAGTATGTTCTTGTAATAGTTTGCATGTTTTCTGGTTGGGTAGAGGCTTTCCCATGCAGAAAAGCTAGTGCTGTGACAGTAGCCAAGAAATTATTAGAAAACGTGTTTCCCAATCAACAGAGTGAAATGACAACCTACAGAGTGGGAGAAAATTTTTACTAACTATGCATCTGACAAGGGATTAATATCTGTAATATACAAGGACTCAAGCAATTACACAGTAAAAAACCAAATAACCCAATTAAAAAATGGGCAAAGGAATTGAATAGACATTTTTCAAAGGAAGACATACATATGGTCAACAGGTACATGAAAAAATGCTCGACATCACTAGTCATCAGAGAAACACAAATTAAAACTACACTGAGATATCATCTCACCCCAGTTAGACTGGCTGTAATAAAAAAGACAGAGAATAACAAATGCTGACAAGGATATGGAGAGAAGGGAACACTCCTACACTGTTGGTGGGACTGTAAATTAGTACAACGACTATGGGAAACAGTATGGAGGTTTCTCAAACATCTACAGTTAGATCTTCCATACGGTCCAGCAATCCCAGTTCTGGGTATATACCCAAAGGAATGGAAATCATCATGTTGAAGGGATACTTGCACTCCCAAGTACATCACAGCTCTGTTCACAATAGCCAAGACATGGAACCAAGCTAAATGT
>NW_007732856.1:0-648 GCF_000696425.1 Galeopterus variegatus | reverse complement strand
CCATGAATATTCATAACCAATAAAAAAATATGTTTCCATTGTGGGGCATCCCTGAAGAAATCTCCAGAATAGGGGAACTTGTTTTGCTGGACAAATTATAAAGCAGTTAAATAAGGTGTTATGAGCATGATGACACGTGGCAGCTTTAGATCTCCTTTTTGCTCAAGTTGGGGGCTTATGTTTGGTACTGAACAAAACTGAATGTCGTATCTCTCTCTTCCCTGATTTTGTTACCACAGAAAGCTTAATTAAAAAGGTGGCTGATACTGCTGCTTCCATAGACTCTACTGCCAAGTACATTGAAGAAATTTCTCAAGAGAAAGGAACACATGGTGTATTTATGGGAGCAATTAACGGTTGGTTTGCAGGCATCTTAAATGGTGGCTGGCAAGCTTGGATTTTGTAAGGTTTTCTAGTCTTTATATTTCTTCTAGTAGGTTTCCAGGTTACTATGACTTGTGTTACTAGACTAAAAACAAAAATGAATGCTTCTTTAAATGAGGCCATTGTACAGCCAACTATGGTCCTTATCACTACCATACCCTGAATAAGAACTATGACAAAATAGACTTGAATACTATTGAATTGCCTATATTGCCTGAACCTTGAATTGTCTGTTTCGGTTTGGTTCATTTCATGAGAACTCTT
>NW_007732855.1:122593-123280 GCF_000696425.1 Galeopterus variegatus | reverse complement strand
GTTTGTCAATTTGGTTTGCCTACTCTGTGACTGCTCCGATGGCCCTTAGTGTTCTATATGTGTGTTTGCCTCAGGACTTGGGCCTTACAGAGATGTTTCCCCTCTGGTCAGCTCTGGGAGTTCTCCCTGATCCTTGAGTTCTGGCCCTGGCAGCTGGATCCTGTCCTGCCGGCCCGACAGGGGGTGTGTGATCTGTAAGTCTCCGCCTCGCTATCCGGGCGTTTCCCCTCTCTGTGTGCACATGATGGGGCCTCCCAGAGGATGCGTCTTTTTTTCCGAGACTCCTCCTCCTTTGCTGGACTCCTCCCCTCTCTGTGCGCTCAGTACAGGGCTGGGGCGTGTCTTCTGCAATCCTTGTCTCTCAGCCTCGCCCAGCCCCGAAGGGGTCTCAGGCCTCCAACAGGGACACTGTGGGTGTTCCTGCGGCCCTGGTCAAGGTCCTCTCTAGGCCTCCCACCTTCCCCCCAGTATTGCGGCCCCCTGTGTGGTTGAGTTATCTCCCACACCAGGGCATGAGCCCCTCGGGGGAGGATCCCACAGCACACAGTTCCTCTTTGAATCCCCCTGGCGTGAGCCGGCTTGGCGCCCTCAGGCCGTCAGCTCTCCGGCAGGATCAAGCGGGCTCGGGGGCATCCCGGTCACCCCTCTCCCAACCAGAAATCAGTCTAGGGTTTTTCCAAACTGGAG